>NC_048582.1:55829478-56126978 GCF_013265735.2 Oncorhynchus mykiss | reverse complement strand
CATCTCCAGGCCTCCACACACACAAGCTGCTGATGCGCGTGCCTTTGGAGCATCATCATTTAAAAAAGTCAAATAAATCAATTTAATATACATATACAATATAAATGGACATGGGAGGAGATACTGGAAGGCAAGGGACCCTGGGCACAGGCTGGGGAGTGTCACCGTCCGCAGGAGGAACTGGAGGCAGCTAAGGCTGAGCGGAGACACTATGAGGAGTTAACACGGCTGGCAAGGAAGCCCGAGAGGCAGCCCCAAAAATGTAGAGTCGCCCTTCACTCTGGCGCCGCCAGAGTTGCCTGCCCCGTCTATTCGGGGTCCGCAGCAAGGGTCCCCAGTCCTAGGTCGGCGGCGAGGGTCTCCGCTCCAAAGGCGCCACTTAAGTGGGCCAAGACTATGGTGGAGTGGGGTCCACGTCCCACGCCAGAGCCGCCACCGCGGACAGATGCCCACCCAGACCCTCCCTATGGGTTTAGGTTTTGCGGCCGGAGTCCGCACCTTTGAGGGGGGGTACTGTCACGCCCTGACCGTAGATTGCTTTGTATGTTTCTATTTGTAGGTTGGTCAGGGTGTGATGTGGGTGGGTATTCTATGTTGTAGGTCTAGGTTTTCTTTTTTTATGTGTTTGGCCTGGTACGGTTCTCAATCAGAGGCAGCTGTCTATCGTTGTCTCTGATTGAGAGCCATACTTAAGTAGCCTGTTGTCCCATTTTGAGTTGTGGGTGATTATTTTCCATTTCAGTGTTTTCACCATACGGGACTGTTTCGGTTTTCTTTTATTCTTTTGTTCATTTGTATTCAGTGTTCAGTTTATTAAAGGCATCATGAACACGTACCACACTGCCCTTTGGTCTACTCCTTCTTCCACCAACGGAAATCGCTACACAACCATCATATTATGTAGCTAAAGGTAATGCAGCCTATTAATTCTGAAAATATTTTTTACAAATCCCTTATACGAGGCAATTTAAAATCAAACACAAATTCACTATAACTGTGGGCTAACTATACACTCTCTGTAAGATGCCCTGCACTATTAACTAACAGAATTACCTAGGCCTATAAGTTCTTTCCCTGACTCATGGATATACATATTGGAGCATATTATAAGGTCATCCAGAATGCATACTAAAGCTAAAATCATAGTCCACAGACTCTGAGATGCGATAGTCCGGTGTCTTATTGTGACATATCTACAAGACTCTGAGACGCGATAGTCCGGTGTCCGATTGTGACATAGCTACAAAACTCTGAGACAACCATCAGCAAGAGACAAACACCCAAACACGAACCTCCCCACTATTCACTACAACTCCCAATCAAACAGGCTGTTGGAAAATCAGGCTTTTCCAACAGGCTTGGAGGAGTTCCCACATATGCTGAGCACTTGCTGGCTGCTTTTCCATCACTCTGCAGTCCAACTATAACCAACTTCTGCCATGGCAGCAGCTAATGGGGATTCATAATACATACAAAAACAAATACAAACTCATCCCAAACCATCAATTGGGTTGAGGTCAGGTGATTGTGGAGGTCAGGTCTTCTGATGCAGCATGCAATCACTCTCCTTCTTGGTCAAATAGCACTTACACAGCCTGGAGGTGTGCTGGGTCATTCTCCTGTTGAAAAACAAATGATAGTCCCACTAAGGGAAAAACAAATGGTATGACGTATTGCTGCAGAATGCTGTGTGCTTTGAATTCTATATATCACTGAAAGTGTCACCAGCAAAGCACCCCCACACAGTGACACCTCCTCCTCCATGCTTCACGGTGGGAACTACACATGCAGAGATCATCTGTTCACCTACTCTACATCTCACAAAGACACAGCGGTTGGAACCAAAAATCTCAAATTTGGACTCATCAGACCAAAGGTAAGATTTCCACCGGTAATGTCCATTGCTCGTGTTTCTCTGCCCAAGCAAGTCTCTTCTTATTATTTGTGTCCTTTAGTAGTGGTTTCTTCGCAGTAATTCAACCATAAAGGCCTGATTCACATAGTCTCTTCCGAACAGTTGATGTTGAGATGTGTCTGTTACTTTTATTTATTTATTTGGGCTGCCATTTCTGTTGCTGGTAACGCTAATGAACTTATCCTCTGCAGCAGAGGTAACTCTGGGTCTTCCTTTCCTGTGGCGGTCCTCATGAGAGCCAGTTTCATCATATCACTTGATGTTTTTTGCGACTGCTCTTGAAGAAACGTTCAAAGTTCTTGATATTTTCCGTATTGACTGACCTTCATGTCTTAAAGTAATGATGGGCTGTTGTTTCTCTTTATTTATTCAAGCTTTTCTTGACATAATATGGACTTGGTATTTTACCAAATAGGCCATTCTTCTGTATACCACCCCTACCTTGTCACAACACAACTGATTGGCTCAAATGCATTAAGGACAGAAATTACACAAATTCACTTTTGACACCTGTAAATTTAATTGCATTTCAGATGACTACCTCTCTCTGGTTGAGAGAATGCCAGGAGTGTGCAAAGCTGTCATCAAGGCAAAGTGTGGCTACTTTGAAGAAGCTCAAATATAAAATATGTTTTGATTTGTTTAACACTTTTTTGGTTAGTACATGGTTCCATATGTGTTATTTCATAGTTTTGATGTCTTCACTATTATTCTACAATGTACAAAATAGTAAAAATAAAGAAAACCCCTTGAATGAGTAGGTGTGTACACATGTTTGACTGGTACTGTAGACCTATGCTTAAGCTATAGTATTCGTATGGGTGTGCTACATTAAATGTTTTGAAGTAATCATCACCTTAGAAAGTGCTCTCCACAGCAATCGTGTTTTCCACTCAGTTTCAACTTGTTAAGAACTTATTTCTTCAAATTGATTGATCACAGTGAGGTCAAACAATGTGGCATAATAGTGAGTTTTAAAACCATGATAGGCCTATTGTTATTATGATAAGAGTGTGATGTGAATTCTGATTGCATTTGCATCGATGTCAGAGTGATTAGAGGAAAAACAGAGCGCTGAGTACCAGGCCACTAGCAGTCGTCAGTGAGTTGAGTACTACCATTCCTGTGCAGAGAGTATAGGAGGAGATTACTGTGACTCAATGGTCACGTGGAAGTTGACTGCCAGTGTAGTGATAATACAGTCACCGCAACAGGTCACCTCAACAGCCCCTACAGTATGTGCACGCAGATAATTAGCCATGTCATTGTCAATCCAGCTCTTTCTGTGTTCATCCCCTGAGAGTGCAAAACAATCTGCTCCCTTCTAATGTGCTCACACAAACATAAACACACACGCATACACAAGCACACGGACACACACATGTGCTCGGTCGCACGCATGCACAAACACACACACCTGCCTTTCTCCATCCCTCTGGTCCTTCCCTCTCTCCATCTCCCTGCTGTCCTGGATAAAGCGTTTGTAACAGTGTTTCGTAATTAAATACAGGAAAATTCTGAACACAGATTCCTATCCAATTACAGGTGTGATGAAACACATGTGGCAACTGAGTCCGACCAGGTCCCCCCCTAAAGATAACAAAAACAAGAAAGCAAGCCTGATTAAAATGTCAGGCCTTCAAATTTCTCAAACTCCCAGCTAAACAAACCCTGTTCCCATTGGGCCAGAAGCTAAACCACATCCAACAACACTTTGTGAATAGAGAGTCCAGTGAGGTACCTCACGTACAAATGAAGTTTGAAACTAGTGACAATGAGAGTGGAAATAAGTGAATGAATACATTAGAAAAACGCTAAATAAGGGACACATTATTGGTTGTCACATGGGTTGTTTGTCAGTGCTCAAAACTAATACAACTATAGGGTAGCCTATTGTACTCATGGTGAATGTTGGCCCTGGCAGTTTTTCTAAGGTAATCCGGTTAGGTAGTGTTTAGTGCTAATGTTTAGCTGATGTCTATAGTCTAGCGCAAGCTAATGTTTAGCTGATGTCTAAAGGCTAGCGCAAGATAATGTTTACCTGATGTCTATAGGCTAGCAAAAGCTATTGTTTAGCTAATGTCTATAGGCTAGCTAGCAAGCTAACTTTTGGTTTACGTCTATAGCACAGGAGGTTTGTGGCACCTTAATTTGGGAGGACGGCTTGTGGTAATGGCTGGAGCGGAATTATTGGAATGGTATCAAATATGGTTTCCATGTGTTTGATGCCATTGCATTTACTACATTCCCAGCCATTATTATGTGCCGTCCTCCCCTCAGCAGACTCCACTGGTCTATGGGCTAGCTAGCTCTTTCACTGAGACTTGGAGACACCACCAGCCTGCTACAGACATTTAAACCATTGTGTCTTGTTTTGTCTCATAATTTCCCCCATTCAGGCCTCTTAAAACTCGTACACATCGCACCAAATGTGGATCTAGTGTTTGTCTGCAGATCGTTCGGTGCGCTGTGTTTAAGAGGCCACCTGCTATAAATGTCTGACTGCTGACATTTTCATGTGATTCTACATGGAAAATCCAGACAGGTCACCCGTACCACAAGTCAGTATTCAATATCCATCTGAGGATGTCGGGAGACGACTTGGAAACCGGCTACTAGTGGCAACTGTGAGTGCTTTTACCTTCAAGTAGGGGTCGGTTTTGCTAGGGCATTGGGGACGGGGATGGTGGATGGGCACAAGCATTTGCATCTGATATCAAAGGTTGCAAGTTTGAATCCAGAGATAGGAAGTTGTTTTTGATAGTTTTGTTTTAAGCCCATCCCAAACTTTAACGCTTACCTTATGGAGTTAATGCACGACTCCAACACCATCATTAAGTTTCCGAACGACACAACAGTGATAGGCCTGATCACTGACAACGATGAGACTATAGGGAGGAGGGCGGAGACCTGGCAGTGTGGTGCCAGGATAACAATCTCTCCCTCAACATCATCAAGACATAGGAGATGATTGTGGACTACATCGGCGGTGCTGTCGTGTAGCAGGTTGAGAGCTTCAAGTTTCTTGGTGTCCACATCACCAACAAACTATCATGGTCCAAACACACCAAGACAGTCATAAAGAGGGCACAACAACGCCCATTCCCCCTCAGGAGACTGAAAAGATTTGGCATGGGTCCTCAGATCCTCAAAATGTTCTACAGCTGCACCATCGAGAGCATGGAGGCCGTGCAGTTGCCTGGTATGGCAACTGCACGGCCTCTGACCGCAAGGCACTGCAGAGTGTAGTACCCCAGTACATCACTGGGGCCAAGTTTCCTGCCATCCAGGGCCTCTATACCAGGTGGTGTCAGAGGACTCCAGCCACCCTAGTCAAAGACTGTTCTCTCTGCTACCGCATGGCAAGCGGTACCGGAGCGCCAAGTCTAGGTCAAAAAAGGCTTCTTAACAGCTTCTACCCCCAAGCCATAAGACACTTGAACAGTTAATCAAATGGCTACCCAGACTATTTGCATTGTGTGCCCCCCCAACCCCTCTTGTTACTCTGCTGCTACTCTCTGTTTATTATCCATTCATAGTCTACCGACATGTACATATTGCCTCAATTACCTCGACTAACCGGTGTCCCCGCACTCTGTACCAGAACCCTCCGTATATAGCCTCGCTACTGTAATGTTACTGATGCTCCATAATTATTTGTTATATTTTTATAAAATTAAATAAATCTTAGAACTGCATTGTTGATTAAGGGGTAAACATTTCATTGTAAGGTCTACACTTGTTGTATTTGGCGCATGTGACAAATAGCATTTGATTTGATTTAAATGTAACCCTAACATAAACATCTCGGAGTTAATGCCTAAACTTAACCTTGAACACTTTGAAATTAGATGTTTGGAACAACTTCGAAATGTGACGATTGAGAAAGAAGGATGAACGTCTAATTCTGACGTGAGACTGAGAGCTGGTAAGTAAAATCAGTGTGCACTCAGTTCGCAAAATATGTCTGGCAATCTGTCTAGAGATGCAATGTACGCTCGGTCAGCAAACGCTAATGTTGTGTCTGAGCCCTTAGCCATACTACTGCAGTCTTCCTCCACAGTGAACTGAGAGTGTTGCGAAATTAGCTCCAATACTCCTTGAGACACTATGTAAACTCTCTGGGATTCATTTATTTGGCAATTATATGAGTGCCTGTGTTATTGTGGGTAGCCCATAGTTAAACAGTCCGATTAATCACAAGCACAAGCTGAGTGGGTAAATTCCAATGATTTATATATACACTAGATGACTGAGCCATCGTGCCTCCATCTTAGCACTCCCCCACCATTGTAAAAACTATTTGGAAGCTATAGAAATGCATTCATAGATGTCCCCCAAAAATGGTGACGTTTATTCTATTACATGGATACTTTAAATTATATTATTTTAGCTAAATATTTTTTATAAAAATAACAATAAAATGAATAGAAAATGTGTTCCTTAAAGCATAATTTTTTTAAAGTACTAATGTTACTGTCCCCATTTCAAAAAAAACAAAAAAGACTGAAATACAAATCTGTCCATGAAACACTTAAATGAAATACTGTAGAATTCCATTAATTCCTACAATCTTAGAAAAAAGGGTTCCAAAGTAGTTATTCGGCTGTTCCGATAGGAGAACCCTTTTTGGTTCCAGGTAGAACACATTTGGGATCCAATTAGAACCCTCTGTGTAAAAGGCATGTGTTTGTGTGTGTGTGTGTGTGTATGTGTGTGCGTGCATAAGTGTGTGCGTGTCCATGCTCAAGCACCTGTGTCTGTGTGTCTGCACAAGTGCGTGACATGTGTGACATGCATTTATCAGGTAGAAAGAAAATGGAAACACACACACACACACACACATTCTCACCCTCAGCAGAGGATGGGGAGATGAGCAGGAGAGGAGAGGAGCAGGAGGAGAGGAGCAAGAGGAGAGGATTGGGAGGAGAGGATGGGGAGAGGAGCAGGAGGAGAAAAGCGGGAGAGGAGAGGAGCAGGAGGAGAGGAGTGGGAGAGGATAGGAGCAGGAGGAGAGTAGCAGGATTAGGGGAGTGGGAGAGGATAGGAGCAGGAGGAGAGAAGCAGGGGATAGGGAGAGGAGCAGGAGAGGAGAGGAGCAGGGGGAGAGGAGCAGCAGGGGGAGTAGGAGGCAGGAGCAGGAGGAGAGGTGCAGGTGGAGAGGAACGGTAGGGGAGGAGCGGGTGGGGAGGAGCAGGAGAGGGAGCAGGGGGGGAGGAGCAGGAGAACAAAGGCAAATCAGATTTGGATCAAGTGCCACTACACTATATGAATAATCCAAATGTGAGATAGTGCAGGTGTGTGTGTGTGTGTGTGTGTGTGTGTGTGTGTGTGTGTGTGTGTGTGTGTGTGTGTGTGTGTGTGTGTGTGTGTGTGTGTGTGTGTGTGTGTGTGTGTGTGTGTGTGTGTGTGTGTGTGTGTGTGTGTGTGTGTGTGTGTGTGTGTGTGGATAAGACACATGAATCCCCCTGGCCTAGGCAAGAGGGAGAGAAATGTAATATTTATAATTCATGGTGATAGTTGTGAAAGTAAGGACAAGCAGATGACAGGTATGCTCAACTCTCACTCCCCTTGGGGAATTCAAAGGGCTCAGAGTTTAGAGAAGAATAACTTTGTCTTTCATGAAATGAACGAGAGAGCGATAAAGTGAGCGAGAGGAGAAGAAATCCCTGAAGGTCATGGAGAAACAGAAGATGAAAAATAAGTAGCATTGTTAAATCTAAACTCTGCCAGCGACTCCATCCGACCCTTCACCTGCCACAGGCTAACTCCGTCAAACATCTGCCACACTGTAGCACTGTCTGTGTAGCACACACAAACACACAAGAGTATGCATGCACCAAAATGCACAGGCAGACACACATACACACAAACACACATATTCCCTTCAAACGAAACCCTTGGAGAGGCAGGCAGGCAAGTAGTTGTCAGCCTTATTAAATACCCACCAATTTCTAGTGCTGTTTTAATGTTTCAACCTGCCTTCCCTGGAGGCCCAGAGAATGAAGGGGAACAAAACCAAGAAAAGAGAGGATGGGGATAGAGGAGGGGTATAGAAAGAGAGAGAGAGAGAGAGAGAGAGAGAGAGAGAGAGAGAGAGAGAGAGAGAGAGAGAGAGAGAGAGAGCGAGAGAGAGAGAGAGAGAGAGAGAGGGAGGAGTCAGTTAAATAGCGGCAGGAGGCAGGCAGGAGGGAGAGAAACATAGGATGCAGAATTACACTTTACAAATCAGCACCTTTTCAATTTCGTTTTCTTTCACTAAATGGTTCCTCATGTATGCAGAGAAGCACTTAGACACAGAGAGGGACAGATAATAGGATCATAGGAGAGAGAAGAGAGGATGGGTCACTCTCTCCTGCTATAGTATTTTTCTATGCAGGAAAGAGAGAGAGAGAGAGAAAGAGAGAGAGAGAGAGAGAGAGAGAGAGAGAGAGAGAGAGAGAGAGAGAGAGAGAGAGAGAGGGAGAGAGAGAGAGAAGTTGTGGTCATCAGGATTAAAAGGCAGCCATTGATGTCCCCAATGCTCCAAGGCCCTCTTTCACCCTGCTCCCAATTTAGCATTTCACACTGCACCCTCTAACCATACATACATACAGACAGAGAGAGGGAAAGAGAGAAAGATAGAGATAGACAAAGAGAGAGACAGAGACAGATAGAGAAAGGAAGGAAGGAAAATAGAGGGAGGAAGGTGGAAGTAGGGAGGGAGGGATGGAGAGAACAGGGGAGGGGGGGGGGGGAGAAGAAGACTGGCAAAGCCACAAATGGGAGAGGATAGACTAAGAAAAAAATAGAAGTGGTGAATAAAGAGAGCGAGAGAAATAGATGAAATTAGGGAAAAGAAAGAGCGATATTACCCTCCATCAAGATGTTCTAATCTTAAGAGGATTGGTGAGCAGCAATTAAATCAGCTATCGCACTGAAGTAAATGTACCAGACTGAAGCTACTAAGAACACAAGAATGCACAACACACATAATGGAAGTCTTCTTTATTCCAAACATATTAAACACACTAATAAAGAAATGTGAAAGACATATGGTACTGTCCTTTCCTTGACGAGGTCCTTCAAGGTCCTTGACGGGTTCTAGGACAGGGGAGCAGAGTAACGTGCTATTCAAATCAGCACTGTATTGAATTGGATGTAATCACGAAACAAGGGTGGACACACAGACACACAGAGCATATCTTAGCCTTCAGTAAAGGTCAGGAGTTTGTCAGTGAACATAAGTGTTTGTATATATACAAAAGAGTGTACAAAACATTAAGGACACCTACTCTTTCCATGACATTGATTAACCAGGTGAATCCAGATGAAAGCTATGACCCCTTATTGATGTCACTTGTTAAATCCACTTCAATCTGTGATTTTTAAGTCTTGAAACAATTGAGACATGGATTGTGTACGTGTGGCATTCAGAGGGTTAAAGGAAACACTCTGTGTCAAGAACTGCAATGCTGCTGGGTTTTTCATGCTCAACATTGTCCAGTGTGTATCAAGAATGGTCCACCACCCAAAGTACATCCAGCCAACTTGACACAACTGTGGGAAACATTAGAGTCAACATGGGCCAGCATCCCTGTGGAACGTTTTTCGACACCTTTTAGAGTCCATGCCCCGACAAATTGAGGGGGGACGGACAGACATACAGAGTAGGGTAATTTACTGTATGGTAGGTGAACACTGATAAGCTATGGTGCCTCTTCCCTACACACAATAAATACATCACACACACACACACACACACACAGGGCAGAAAGACAAATTATGTATCGCCCTCCAAAGTTACTAACACTCAGTAAGCAGCAAGCGTTCATGTATGTGGGGAATTATACTGTAACAGGTCAAATTAGGAGAATGAGTTCACTCCTAAAAAGATAGTGCAGAATGGAAATTAATAGGATACATATGGAACTTTGATTGTCCCTGATCCATTTAGGCTATACGGATCCTGCTCAAGTTCATCACTGAATACTGAATGACAAAGCCATTTAACCAGCCTGGTGCCTCAATGAGTCACACTGTCCTCCCTGTCAATGACACCCAGCTATTACACTCAAAATAACATATTGACTTAGCTAGACACTAAAAAGCTTATTCACATGGTTAGTAGTCAAGTAAACATGTGACTATAGGAAGTCATATTTTTGCCATTGGCCAGTACTCTTCTGGGGGTTTCGTTAAGAGTTCCCCATTTACGTCAATGCCTTTTTTTTGTTATTTTCTTTGTCCCATCATCTTTGAAATTCAAGAGAAAGGCAATAATGTATTATTCCAGGGCAGGCACAATTTAGATTTCGGCCACTATATGGCAGTGGTGTATGTGCAAAGTTTTAGATTGATCAAATTAACCATTGCATAATATCTGTTCAAAATGTTGTATCAAGCCTGCCCACATGTGCCTAATTGGTTTATTAATAAATGTTATAGTTCATAATTGTTCACTCTCCTCAAAAAACAGCATGGTATTCTTTCCCTGTAATAGCTACTGTAAATAGGAGAGTATGGTTAGATTAACAAGAATTTAAGCTTTCTGCCCATATCAGATATTTCCATGTCCTGGGATTTTTTTGTTTGTTACTTACTATTCACATTAGCCTACATTAGCTCAACCGTAATCAATTGAGATGTGTCGTGTGCTAATGATTATTTTATTATTTTCTTTAGAGCTATACTACTATAACTACTCTTACGACTATTTCTATTCTTACTACTCTAACTACAATAACTATTCTTACTACTCCTACTATTCTTACCACCCGTACTACTCGTACTACTCTAACTACAATAACTACTCTTACTACTCCTACTATTCTTACCACCCGTACTACTCGTACTACTCTAACTACAATAACTATTCTTACTACTCCTACTATTCTTACCACCCGTACTACTCGTACTACTCTAACTACAATAACTATTCTTACTACTCCTACTATTCTTACCACCCGTACTACTCGTACTACTCAAACTACTATAACTACTCTTACTACTCCAAATATTCTTACTACTCTTACTACTCCAAATACTCTTACTACTCTTACTACTCCAAATATTCTTCCTATTCTTACTACTCCTACTATTCTTACCACCCGTACTTCTCGTACTACTCTAACTACTATAACTACTCTTACTACTCCAAATATTCTTACTACTCTTACTACTCCAAATATTCTTACTATTCTTACTACTCCTACTATTCTTACCACCCGTACTTCTCGTACTACTCTGACTATTATAACTACTCTTACTACTCCAAATATTCTTACTACTCTTACTACTCCAAATATTCTTACTACTCCAAGTATTCTTACTACTCTCAATACTCCAAATATTCTTACTACTCTAACTACTCGAACTATCTAACTACTCTAACTACACTTACACAGTGCATTGTGTGCATTGTCTCCTTCTCATCCCCTGATGTCCTTTCCTATCATCTTTACCTCTCCTCTATCTCCTCTAATCCCCTGATGTCCTCTCCTATCATCTTTACCCCTCCTCTATTTCCTCTAATCCCTAGATGTCCTCTCCTATCATCTTTACCCCTCCTCTATCTCCACTAATCCCCTGATGTCCTCTCCTATCATCTTTACCTCTCCTCTATCTCCTCTCAGCCCCTGATGTCCTCTCCTATCATCTTTACCTCTCCTCTATCTCCTCTCAGCCCCTGATGTCCTCTCCTATCATCTTTACCTCTCCTCTATCTCCTCTCATCCCCTGATGTCCTCTCCTATCATCTTTACCTCTCCTCTATCTCTATCTCCTCTCATCCCCTGATGTCCTCTCCTATCATCTTTACCTCTCCTCTATCTCCTCTCAGCCCCTGATGTCCTCTCCTATCATCTTTACCTCTCCTCTATCTCCTCTCAGCCCCTGATGTCCTCTCCTATCATCTTTACCTCTCCTCTATCTCCTCTCATCCCCTGATGTCCTCTCCTATCATCTTTACCTCTCCTCTATCTCTATCCCCTCTCATCCCCTGATGTCCTCTCCTATCATCTTTACCTCTCCTCTATCTCCTCTCATCCCCTGATGTCCTCTCCTATTATCTTTACCTCTCCTCTATCTCCTCTCAGCCCCTGATGTCCTCTCCTATTATCTTTACCTCTCCTCCATCCATATCTCCCCTCCACCTCTCTCCTTTCTCTATCTCCTCTCATCCTCTCTTCATCTCTCCATCTCTGCTCTTGACCCTCGCAGGGGAGAGCTGTCGCTGTTAAACCCTATCTGCACACCAGCTGTCAAATTCACTCTCCTCTCTTTTCCCCCTCTCCCCTCTCTCTCTATTCCTCTCTCCTCTCACCACTGAAAGTTAGCATAATGTTTTTTTCTTTTCACCTTTACAATCACTCACTTCATATCATGACCTCCCTCTATCCCTCTTTTCCCACTCTCTACCTCTCTCCCTCCATCCCTCTTAACCTATCTACCTACATCACTCCCTCCATCTCTCTCTGACCAGAACATGAGATCAGAAAGAGAAAGTGCAAGGATCTGCAATTCATGAAGAACACTAATACTGTATCTAGCCAACTTGGTCATACATTCATAAATATAAATATACATACTACATAATACATAATTGTTTAAAAGGATGGGCACAACTAAGTTTGTTAATTTCTGTTTTTAAAAAGTTTCTAGAAGCGAAGAAGCAGGGTGTTCCATGATGTCATATCCTGTGTTTAATCGATTGGTTGCTTACTGTGTAATCTGCATTGCCATTGGCTAGTTATGACTGGTTAATCACTTTGTTTTTGTCATGATTTGTATTTGTCGTACAGTGCATTCAGGAAAGTATTCAGACCACTTGAATTTTTCCACATTTTGTTACGTTACAGCCTCATTTTAAAAATGATTCCTCTGTGGAGATGAGAGAACCTTTCAGAAGGACAACCATCTCTGCAGCACTCCACCAATCAGGCCAGATGGAAGCCATTCCTCAGTAAAAGGCACAAGACAGCCCACTTGGAGTTTACCAAAAGGCACCTAAAGACTCTAAGAGAAACAAGATTCTCTGGTCTGTTGAAACCAGGACTGAACCTGTTGGCCTGAATGCCAAGTGTAACATCTGGAGGAATCCTGGCACCACCAAGAATGTTGGTGGCAGCATCATGCTGTGGGGATGTTTTTCAGTGGCAGGAACTGGGATACTAATCAGGATCGAGGAAAGATGACAGAGCAAATTACAAAGAGATCCTCGATGAAAACCTGCTCCAGAGCGCTCAGGACCTCAGACTGGGGTGAAGGTTCACCTTCCAACAGGACAACAACCCTAAACACACAGCCAAGACAACGCAGGAGTGGGTTCGGGAGAAGTCTCTGAATGTCCTTGAGTGGCACAGCCAGGGCCCAGACTTGAACCCAATTGAACATCTCTGAAAATAGCTGTGCACAAATGCTCCACATGCAACCTGAGGGAGCTTGAGGGGAACTGCAGAGAAGAATGGGGGAAACTCCCCAAATAGAGGAGTGCCAAGCTTGTAGCGTCATACCCAAAAAGACTCAAGGCTGTAATTGCTGCCAAAGGTGCTTGTTACATTCCCCAGTTTCTGTGTTGTTGTGTGTGTGTGTATGCGCGCGCGCGTGTGTGTGTGTGTGTGTGTGTGTGTGTGTGGGGGGGGGGGGGGGGGGGGCTTCAGGTAATGGAATCCTGGATTCTTCAAGCATCTGATTGGTGAGCCCCATCGATGGTTGGAGCTCTGACCCCTCCCTCTCGTCAGGGGAAACAGCTGTCTGCAACTACCAACTCCTTCTCCAGCTGGATAAAAGCCAGTGTTATTTTATCAGGAGGAGAGAGCGTCTTTGTATGTCTTGTGTTGGTTGTTGGTCTGTATAAGGAGTTGCGAAGTATTT
Organism: Oncorhynchus mykiss; assembly: GCF_013265735.2. Classification (NCBI taxonomy): domain Eukaryota; kingdom Metazoa; phylum Chordata; class Actinopteri; order Salmoniformes; family Salmonidae; genus Oncorhynchus; species Oncorhynchus mykiss. The sequence continues at coordinate 56,113,210 of NC_048582.1, read as the reverse complement.
TGTAGCTGGTCCTGCGGAGATTTGTGCATGCCATAGGACTTAGTGTTGTTCACTAAGATTGGTGAATTATTCTGTTTAATTTGTTCCCCAGGTGGGAAGGGGAAGGCACCTTGGGAGTGTTTAGGCAAGAGGCCTGCGGGCATACATAACCCGTAGTATTCACTATATATGCACACTAGGTAAGACCTGGGCAGACCACCCCCTGTATCTTGGTAAGCATGCCAGGTGGTGCTAAGATTAGGTAAGTAGTGTTAAGGTTGGAGAGGGGGCTCTAACTTTTACTTTCTTTGCTTTGGTTCTGTCCAGCCCCTTTTCCCCACTTTACCGTGTGAAGGAAATCAATTCCCTGTAAACTGTAACTTTTCTCTGCCTCTGTTGTCCTTCCCCGCACTTACGAACACATACCTTTTTCACTCGAGGAGTTGTAGTAGGGTGCTGCGTTCCCTCCACCAAGAGGCGTAAGTAACAGTGCTTCAACAAAGTACTGAGTAACGGGTCTGAATACTTATGGTAATGTGATATTTCAGTTTTAAATATTTCATATATTAGAAAATTCAATAAACCTGTTTTTGCTTTGTCAATATGAGGTATTGTGTGTAGATTTGATTTTTTTTGTTAATACATTTTTGAATAAGGCTATAACTTAACCATTTTTTTTAAATCAAGGGGTTTGAATACTTTCCGATGGTACTGTACCTCTCTCTCTCTCTCTCTCTCTATATATATATATATATATATATATATATATATATATATATATATATTGTGACAACCCTCCCACTCTCTCTGCCGAAATCTTACTCTTTGCTCTTGTTTTTCTTAGGATGTCGGTGGGCGGAGCAGGGAGGGTCGTCAGCGACATGGGACACACCCGGGCCCAGGTGTGTCCCAGGATAAATACACCTCTTCCCCATTCATTGAGGAGACTCTCTCCATGCAGACACACTGTTAGAATTTGGTTGTGTTTTGTTTGTTTGCGTTGGCACCTTTCAACACCCCTCATTATCACATCTATGCAAGCAACCACTCACTTACACTACTGATTACAGACTACACACACTGCTGTTAATTGTATTTACATTACTTCAGTTAATAAATATATATTTGTTATACCTTATCTCCACGTTGTATCCCTTTTTGTTACTGACTTCGAGCCGGTTTGTGATTATATATATATATATATATATATATATATATATATATATATATATATATATATATATACACTGCTCAAAAAAATAAAGGGAACACTAAAATAACACATCCTAGATCTGAAGGGATTAAATATTCTTATTAAATACTTTTTTCTTTACATAGTTGAATGTGCTGACAACAAAATCACACAAAAATTATCAATGGAAATCAAATTTATCAACCCATGGAAGTCTGGATTTGGAGTCACACTCAAAATTAAAGTGGAAAACCACACTACAGGCTGATCCAACTTTGATGTAATGTCCTTAAAACAAGTCAAAATGAGGCTCAGTAGTGTGTGTGGCCTCCATGTGCCTGTATGACCTTCCTACAACGCCTGGGCATGCTCCTGATGAGGTGGCAGATGGTCTCCTGAGGGATCTCCTCCCAGACCTGGACTAAAGCATCCGCCAACTCCTGGACAGTCTGTGGTGCAACGTGGCGTTGGTGGATGGAGCGAGACATGATGTCCCAGATGTGCTCAATTGGATTCAGGTCTGGGGAACGGGCAGGCCAGTCCATAGCATCAATGACTTCCTCTTGCAGGAACTGCTGACACACTCAAGCCACATGAGGTCTAGCATTGTCTTGCATTAGGAGGAACCCAGGGCCAACCGCACCAGCATATGGTCTCACAAGGGGTCTGAGGATCTCATCTCCGTACCTAATGGCAGTCAGGCTACCTCTGGCGAGCACTTTGGAGCACTGTGCGGCCCCCAGGGCTCTGGCAGTGCTCCTTCTGCTCCTCCTTGCACAAAGGCGGAGGTAGCGGTCCTGCTGCTGGGTTGTTGCCCTCCTACGGCCTCCTCCAAGTCTCCTGATGTACTGACCTGTCTCCTGGTAGCGCCTCCATGCTCTGGACACTATGCAGACGGACACAGCTCGCATTGATGTGCCAACCTGGATGAGCTGCACTACCTGAGCCACTTGTGTGGGTTGTAGACTCCATCTCATACTACCACTAGAGTGAAAGCACCGCCAGCATTCAAAAGTGACCAAAACATCAGCCAGGAAGCATTGGAACTGAGAAGTGGTCTGTGGTCACCACCTGCAGAACCACTCCTTTATTGGGGGTGTCTTGCTAATTGCCTATAATTTCCACCTGTTGTCTATTCCATTGGCACAGCAGCATGTGAAATGTATTGTCAATCAGTGTTGCTTCCTAAGTGGACAGTTTGATTTCACAGAAGTGTGATTGACTTGGAGTTACATTGTGTTGTTTAAGTGTTCCCTTTATTTTTTGAGCAGTGTATCCATGTACAACAGATGTTATACATTAGTTCCAGTCAAAGAAAATAGTCTATAATCAAGTTGTTGGTAATATCAGTGGGTTTTGTGATGACTAACCAATCGGATTCAATGAATGAAGGAGGGGAGTTTACCTTTTTGCCCCAAATTTTATTTAACCTCTCTGGGATATGTGGGACGCTAGCCAAAAGCCAGAGTAAATGCAGAGCGCCAAATTCAAATAAATTATTTAAAAATCCAACTTTCATGAAATCACACGTAAGATACCAAATTAAAGCTACACGTGTTGTGAATCCAGCCAACATGTCAGATTTCAAAAAGGCTTTTCGGCGAAAGCAAACGATGCTATTATCTGAGGATAGCACCTCCGTAAGCAAAGAGAGAACATATTTCAACCCTGCAGAGGCCACACAAAAAGCAGAAATAAAAATATAAATCATGCCTTACCTTTGACGAGCTTCTTTTGTTGGCACTCCAATATGTCCCATAAACATCACAAATGGTCCTTTTGTTCGATTAATTCCGTCGATATATATCTAACATGTCCATTTATTTGGCGCATTTGATCCAGAAAAACCCCTGTTCCAACTTGAGCAACGTGACTACAAAATATCTCAAAAGTTACCTGTAAACTTTGCCAAAACATTTCAAACTACTTTTGTAATACAACTTTAGGTATTTTTTTAAAGTAAATAATCGATCAAATTGAAGACGGGATCTGTGTTCAATACAGGAAGAAATCATACTGACGCTACCTTTCTGGTCACGCGCCTCTAACAAACAGTACACTTGAAGTGACCCTTGTTTTGAACAGGGCTACTTCTTCATTACACAAAGGAAAAACCTCAACCAATTTCTAAAAACTGGTGACATCCAGTGGAAGCGGTAGGAACTGGAAGAATGTCCCTTAGAAATCTGGACTCCCAATGAAAAAAGTGACCTAAAAAAAAAAAATCGGAATGTTTTTTCCTCTGAGTTTCACCTGCTCCATAAGTTCTGTTATTTTCACGTCCGGATGAAGGCCCAAAGCTAGGATATGTATATAATTGGTAGATTTGGATAGAAAACACTATAACATTTCTAAAACTGTTAAAATAATGTCTGTGTATAACAGAACTAAAATGGCAGGTAAAACCCTGAGGACAAACCATCCAAAAATATTATAATTTCAGCCTAACACTTTTTTCAATGGCTCTCGTTTATTATGGGGCAAAGTCCTCCCAGATTGCAGTTCCACTAGATGTCAACAGTCTTTAGAAAGAGTTTCATGCTGGTTTATGGAAAAATTTGCCTAGAATTTTATTTTTTTTCTAGGTGGCTCCCATTTTGTCTGCAGTGTTTCCAAGCGCGTGGAAGAGAGCGCGTTCTTTGGTATTTCTCTACGTTAAAGACAATAACGATTCTCCGTCTTAAATTTTATCGTTTATTTATGTATTAGGATACCTAAGGTTTGATTATAAACGTTTGATTTGTTTGGAAAAGTTTATTAGTAACGTTTGGGATTAATTTTGTATGCATTTTGATGGAGGGAAACTGGGTGGATTATTGACTGAAGCGCGCCAGCTAAACTGAGTTTTTATGGATATAAAGAAGGACATTATCGAACAAAAGAACCACTTGTGATGTATCTGGGACCTTTTCGAGTGCCAACAGAAGAAGATCATCACAGGTAAGGCATTTATTATTTATCTATTTCTGACTTTCGTGGCCCACCTGCCTGGTTGAAATATGTTCGTTATGCTTTTGTATGCGGGGCGCTGTCCTCAGATAATCGTATGGTGTGCTTTTGCCGTAAACCCTTTTGACACAAATCTGACACAGCGGCTGGATTAACAAGAAGTTAAGGTTTATTTTGATGTATTACACTTGTGGTTTTATGAAAGGTAAATATTTATAACGCTACCGTCCCACCTACCCATAAGAAGTTAACAGTTTTTTAAAGTCCTTTTCTTAATGGGTGCATGCTTATTAGTAACTGGGATAAGCAATTTCCTGAATGTGTCAAGTGCAGCATCCAGTTTCTTGTCATTACACCCCACGGACCATCAAATATTCTTCACATCAACAACATAGGAATCACAACAAAAATTATTGTATGACCTTTTATACACAATATTAGCCCCGACCTTTGGAACTTTGGTTTTCCTAGATATGGCTACTATATTGTGATCACTACATCCAATGGATTTGGATACTGCTTTCAAAAAAAACTGAGAAACTTAGCAGAAGTAGACATACTCAGGTTATTTCTATTAGAGCAGGGTCAGCTGCAAACAGTTGTCACGACTTCTGCCGAAGTCGTTGCCTCTCCTTGTTCGGGCGGTGCTCGGCGTTCGACGTCACCGGTCTTCTAGCCATCATTGATCCATTTTTCATTTTCCATTGGTTTTGTTGGTCTTCCAACACACCTGTTTTCAATCCCATTCATTGCCTATTGTGTATTTAACCCTCTGTTCCCCCTCATGTCTTTGTCAGAGATTGTTTTATTGTCAGTGTTGTTATTTTGTTGTGTTGCTGCGCGACGGGTCCTCGTACCCATGTTTTTTCATGTCTGTACCTTTTAGTGTTATGGAGCATGTTCTGTTGACATTTATTAAAAGACTCCATTTACACTTCATTTTGACTCTCCTGCGCCTGACTTCCCTGCCACCTATACACACTACGCTGACAACAGTAGACTTTTGTTGTGGAAATTTCAGTCCTGAGAGAAACTTGGATAATTATTCAAACAATCATCTTTATTTAATGGCACCTGTTTGAACTTGTTATCAGTATAAAAGACACCTGTCCACAACCTCAAACAGTCACACTCCAAACTCCACTATGGCTAAGACCAAAGAGCTGTCAAAGGACACCAGAAACAAAATTGTAGACCTGCACCAGGCTGGGAAGACTGAATCTGCAATAGGTAAGCAGCTTGGTTTGAAGAAATCAACGGTAAACGGATAATTTCAAAATCTGAGATGACAGGGTTATTTACAAAAGGCTAGGCTGTGTTTCACTATATTTCACTTGTGATTTCATGAATATGAATATTTTCTAGTAATATTTTTTGACCGTTGCGCTATGCTAATTAATGTAGTTGATGACAATTCTCCTGGATTCGGGATGGGTAGTTCTAAGAGGTTATTAACCTCTTTGGGCTAGAAGGCAGTACTTTGACGTCTGGATGACAAGCGTGACCAAAGTAAACTGCCTGTTACTCAGGCCCAGAAGCTAGGATGTGCAGATACTGTGGGGCCAAAAAAATTTAGTCAGCCACCAATTGTGCAAGTTCTCCCACTTAAAAAGATGAGAGAGGCCTGTAATTTTTATCATAGGTGCACTTCAACTATGACAGACAAAATGAGGGGGAAAAATCCAGAAAATCACATTGTAGGATTTTTTATGAATTTATTTGCAAATTCTGGTGGAAAATAAGTATTTGGACACCTACAAACAAGCAAGATTTCTGGCTCTCACAGACCTGTAACTTCTTCTTTAAGAGGCTCCTCTGTCCTCTACTCACTGTTTGAACTTGTTATCAGTATTAACACAAACATTGCAGATTATAATTTTAATAGCACGCTAGTCCACAACAGATTCAAATGATTTTTCAATGCTGCACGCCGACAGTCCAATGGAACAAACATTTCCCAGCTCCGCCGTGGACTTAAATGTTCCCTGCATGGCCCTAGACGCAACACCAGCCCCCCGCACAACTGTGTTGTTGTCTGTCTCTGGTTGAATGTGAAGAGCGAGAGAGAAGCGCAGGGCGGCGCGTGATGTCTGGGTGTTAGTGTTCGGTGGAGCCTCTCAGTGTTCATGTTCGTTTTAGGCCAGTGACATACAATCTCAATTTAATCCATTTTAAATGCAGGCTGTAAGACAACAAATTGTGGAAAAGGTCAAGTGGTGTGAATACTTTCTGATGGCACTGTGTGTAAACCAAGCATCTGACCCTCATCATTATTGTATGATGCAGTCCCTCACTGGTCCAGTCCAGGTACTGCAGCCTTGTTATGCCCCCAGGCTACACGATGCCTTGACCTGTCCAAGCTTCCACTAACACATCTAGACCTCTCTTCCTATAGTTATTTGTACATAGGGCTAACACTATAGAATTAGGATTTAGAATAATAGGATCTCTATGGCTAAAACATCTTGAACTCTGATTCAAAGGCCAGTGCATCTGAAAGATAACAAAATAATCCCTGCTATATTACAAACACTGGTCACACAACAGTCGACAGGATAATTTTGTTTGCTTTAAACTGGTTGCTCAACTCAACAAATGGCAGGGGTCTAAAGAACACTAATTTAGTTTTCGCTAACCCATGTTTAGATAGTTTAGATTTGATTAAGATCTCCATTAACCGATGCCAATGGCAACAGCTAGTTTTACTGGGGTCCGACACATAACAAAAAAGACATTACAGACAAAAGACTTTACAATTTACATACATAAAAACAGTAAACCAGATCAGTTACAACCCGTTCAAGAAAATTAGTCACGTGGCATTGACTTGCTATATAAAGCAAGCAGACAGGCAATGGGGTATTCAGTTACAGTTCGATTGAATGTTAGAACAGGCTAAAAGAGACTTTGAGCGTGGTATGATTGTCGGAGCCAGGCGCGCAAGACCCAGAATTTCAGAAAAGGCTGCCGTCCTGAGCGCTTCATGTACGACAGTGTCTAGGGTTTACTGAGATAGGTGAATCAAACAAAAAACATTGAGTCAGCAGCAGTTCTGTGGGTGGAAACAGCTCGTTGATGAGAGAGGTCAAAGGAGAATGGCAAGAATCATGCAAACTAACGGGCAGGTCACAAACAGGTAAATAATGGTGCAGTACAACAGTAGCGTGCAGAATGGCATCTCGGAACGCACAACTCGTCGATCCTTGTCATGAATGGGCTATTTCAGCCGGTGAGCGTATATGTCAGTACATACGCACAAAAAGTAGGTCACATGGGGGAGAGGCGTTGTGCCGTGATGTGTTGCTTTATTTGTTTTTTGAAACCAGGTTTGCTGTTCACTTGCATTGAATGAGATGGAAGGGAGTTCAATGCTATCACGGCTCTGTATAATACTGTGCATTTCCTTGAATATGTTTTGGACCTGGGAACTGTGAAAAGACCCCTGTTGGCATGTCTGGTGGGGTAAGTGTGTGTGTCAGTGCTGTATGTAAATTGATATTGCAAACAATTTTGAATTTCCAACACATTAGTCTTTCTTATAAAAACAAGAAGTCTGCAGTCAGTCTTTCCTCAATTCTTAGCCAAGAGAGACTTGCATGCATAGTATTGATATTAGCCCTCTGATTACAATGAAGACATCTGTTCTGGGCCAGCTGCAAATTAGCTAGGTCCTTCTTTGATTAGTGGACTGTGGTGTCATTAAAAGCATATCTTTATCACAGACATACATCTCGCCATATTTACAACCATTGAATCTGTTTGTTTTGACCATGACAGTTTACAATCTAAGGTAACACCAAGTAATTTAGTCTCCTCAACTTGCTCAACCGCCACACAATTCATTAACAGATTCAGCTGAGGTCTAGGCCTTTTAAAATTATTTGTACCAAATACAATGCACTTAGTTTTAGAGATGTTCATGATCAGTTTATTACTAGCCACCCATTCTAAATCTGACTGCAACTCTGAGTGGCGCAGCTGTCTAAGGCACTGCATCTTAGTGCTAGAGGTGTCACTACAGACCCTGGTTCAATCCTGGGCTGTTTCACAACCGGCCATGATTGGGAGTCCCATAGGGTGGCGCACAATTGGCTCAGCGTCGTCAAGGGTTAGGGTTTGGCCGGGGTAGGCTGTCATTGTAAATAAGAATTTATTCATAACTGAAGTTAGTTAGTTAAATAAAGGTTAAATTAAATCATTCAAAAGCTGTGGTTACCGACACGTATAGGGTTGAATCATCAGCATACATGGACACACAGGCTTTATTTAATGCAGGTTATTGGTGAAAATAAAAAAAGATTAGAGTGCTAAGAGAGCTACCCTGTAGTACACCACACTTTACATGTTTAACATTAGGGAAGTTTAATTAAAGAAAACCCTATGTGTTCTATTAGATAGATAGTTCTGAAGCCACAATATGGCAGAGGATGAAAAGCCATAACACACATTTTTTTCAACAACAGGTTATGGTCAATAATATCAAAGGCTGCTCTGAAATCTAACAGTAATCGCACAATCTTCTGATTATCTATTTATTTCAACAAATCAACAAATCAATCAAAAATCATTAATCATCTGTGTCAGTGCAGTACATGTTGAGTGTCCTTCTCTGAAAGTATGTTGTTAATTTGTCGACCTATTCCCAAATGTTTTCCAGAAGCAGAAAGTGCAATGCTCCATCCCTTGAGCTGAGTGACCTCTTTAGCAGTTACAGCAGAGACACAGCTACACACACACACACACACACACACACACATACACACATACACACAGATGCACACACACAACATTATTATTTTTTTTTTACTTAACATCAGTGCAAGAGGGACACAATAGTGTGATTTTACTTGCGGGTCAGTTAGTAGGAAGCAGGGGGACAGCAAGCAATCTATTGAGGCCATACAACAGCTAGCCTATGTGTGTCAGAGCCTTTTAGACTATCTCATGTACATTACCTAACAAAACCCTTTTTGGGTTGATCCATTATCTTTTGTTACTAGCGTTTTATAATCCATTTGCTATGCTAACTATTGGTGCTGGGTCTATGGGTCAAGTCAGGCAAAAGGTATTCAAGCTGCAGATATTCAAACTAACACAAGGTCTAAAGAGGACACTTTATCCTACAGGGAGCGCTTTGGGCTCTGGTGGCAAGATTGGTTAACTTCTTCGGTCTAGGACCCTTTTTTCTCAATTTCTGACTGAATGACATGCCCAAAGTCAACTGCCTGTTGCTCCCAGCATGCAATTCAAATGGCTTCCACAGGGTATCAGCAGTCTATGTTCAAAGTTTCAGGCTTGTAACTTCCAAAACGAATAAGAAATATCAGTTTTAGTACAGGGACACAGTCTTGTAAATTCGTGTTTGCGCGCTGTGAAGACAAGACGCCCCTCCAAAAAATCGGTTTCCTATTCTTTCCGTAAGAAAAAGTTTGATTATAGTTTGATTATATTTTAGGGTATCTGAGGATAAAATAGAAACGTATTTTGACTTGTTGAAACAAAGTTTAGGGGTAGATTTTCGGATTCCTTTCTCTGCCGAGAGGATTACTCAAATCGATGGTACCAACTAAACTGACTTTTTGGGATATAAAGAAGGATTTTATCTAACAAAACCACATTACATGATTTAGCTGGGACCCTTTGGATGACAAACAGAGGAAGATTTTCAAAAAGTAAGTGAATATTTAATTAATCACTATTTGTGAATTTATGAATCCTGTGCCGGTGGAAAAATATTTTGATGTGGGGCGCCGTCCTCAAACAATCGCATGGCATGGTTTCGCTATAGGCTTAAATTCTTGTTACTCTAACTGCCCTGTCCAATTTACAGAAGCTATTGCAGCGAAAACATGCCATGAGATTGTTTGAGGACGGCGCCCCACATCAAAATATTTTTCCACAGGCACAGGTTTCATACATTCACATATAAAGATGAAGTATTCACTTACTTTTTGAAAATCTTCCTCTGATTTGTCATCCAAAGGGTCCCAGAGATAACATGTAGTGTTGTTTTGCTAGATAAAACCCTTAGATAAAAACATTTCACCACCTCCAAAGTGTTTTCTTTCCAATGATACCAATTATATGCATATCCTGGCTTCAGGGCCTGAGCTACAGGCAGTTTGCTTTGGGCACATCATTCAGGCAGAAATGGAGAAAAAGGGGCCTGATCCCTAAGAAGTGAAGACGTTTTTAACAATGTCCACACCGTATTTCTGAGGAATTTTACAGAAGAACCTTTTGAGGGAATAAAATCTTTTTAGTCTGAAAAAACACCAGGGCTTGACGGTATACCAGTAGAGGTATACGAGACCTTTTGTTGATGTACTCAAATATCCATTATTAGCATGTTTTAATAACTTGTACAAATGGTAGACTTTCAGGTACTCAACAAGGTCTGGTTTCATTACTACTAAAACAGGACCCAGGTGGTAAGTATAAAGATCCAGTCCATTTAAAAAACTGGAGGCCTCTAACACATGTTGATCACTTTTCTAGCCTCTCTGGGTTAAATCATAATTATGACAAGTGTACCATATTACATATTGGATCGTTAAAGAATACATTGTTTACACTGCCATGTAGTTTACCAATAAAATTTGAGGATGGTAAAGTAGACATACCTGGTATGTATTCACATCTGAAAAAATATAAATGAACTTACCACAATTAATTTCAATAGAAAGTTAGCAAAAATAGACAAGATTCTGCAACCATGGAGAGATTATCTATGGAAAATCACATTGATGAACTTTGGTCCTATCACAGTTTACTTACTTACTAATGGCACTGCCTACTCCAGATGACTCATTTTTTAAATCATATGAGCAAAAAATATTTAATTTTATTTGGGATGCTAAGCCAAACAAAATTAAACGTGCTATTTATATAATGAATATGAGTTTGGGTTTTAAACCTCTCACTAAAAGCGTCACTCACACATAAATTATACTTAAACCCAAACTGGTTCCACAGTAGATTATTAAGAAAGGCTCATCCTTAGTTCAAAAATTGCCTTTTTGTCTATAAACAGATTACGACTTCTCATTTCCAACTAATTGAAAATAAAATGTTGTTTAAAGTATTGCCATTTCTTAAGCAAGCCATAGAAAGATGGTTACAATTTCAGTTTTATCCTCCAGAAAAGATAGAAGAAATATGTCATGGTTAAATTCAAATCTACTCATTAACAAAAAAACAAACATTATTTATGGAAAACATGTTTAAAAATTGTATTATATTTGTTAATAATATTATGAATAGAAAAGGAGGAGTTATGTCACATATGCAGTTATCAAAAATCTGTGGTAATATCTGCTCAATCCAAATGTACAACCAACTGACTGCAGCATTACCACAAAAATGGAGGAGGCAAGTGGAAAAGGGAGAAGGTAGGGAACTTGTTTTCCTGCCATATATTAAAGACACAAACTGTCTGAAAGGAACTAACATAAATAGAAAAAAATATACCAGTTTCATCTGAGGACGTAAATGTTGACAGCTGCGCCATACAGGTTACAAAATAAATGGGAGGAGATCTGATGTACCAGTTCCATGGCATATGGTTTATGAATGGGTACAAAAAACGGCACTTGATTCAACACTTAGAGTATTTCAATGTAAATTATTATACACAATTCTTGCCATCAACAGAATGCTATATACAGTATATGGGGCATACAACAATCTCAGCTATGTAGATTTTGCTGCAAAGAGACAGAATCAATAGATCATTTATTCTGGTATTGCCCTTATGTAGCTTGTTTCTGGTCACAGGTTCAGGAATAGTTAAAAAATCACAACATGCGATTAAAACGACCTTACAAATAGCAGTGTTGGGTGATTTGGTAAGCCATAGTTATCAATAAATAATAGAATAATACTTATTTTCATCTTAAACTCACAACCTGTGGATAAAATATGATTAGAAAGGTACAAACATTTTGTAAAACATCACAGCACAAATGAAAAACATATGACACATGGAAACCAAATGAGGGTGGTCTATGGTGGTAGGTGGGATGGGCTGAGAGTGGCTGAGGGGTGGGGTTAAAGAGCTGAGGTCTATGGTGATAGGTGGGATGGGCTGAGTGGCTGAGGGTTGGGATTAAAGAGTTTATGTTTGGTAATGTATTATAGTTATGTGACTGCTTTATATAAAAGTACCATGTATGTCAAATGTGTAAGTAAAATAAATATGTAAAATGTATATGTATATGTAGCAAAAAAGCTGTAAAAAAACTAAGATACAGTGCCTTGCGAAAGTATTCGGCCCCCTTGAACTTTGCGACCTTTTGCCACATTTCAGGCTTCAAACATAAAGATATAAAACTGTATTTTTTTGTGAAGAATCAACAACAAGTGGGACACAATCATGAAGTGGAACGACATTTATTGGATATTTCAAACTTTTTTAACAAATCAAAAACTGAAAAATTGGGCGTGCAAAATTATTCAGCCCCTTTACTTTCAGTGCAGCAAACTCTCTCCAGAAGTTCAGTGAGGATCTCTGAATGATCCAATGTTGACCTAAATGACTAATGATGATAAATACAATCCACCTGTGTGTAATCAAGTCTCCGTATAAATGCACCTGCACTGTGATAGTCTCAGAGGTCCGTTAAAAGCGCAGAGAGCATCATGAAGAACAAGGAACACACCAGGCAGGTCCGAGATACTGTTGTGAAGAAGTTTAAAGCCGGATTTGGATACAAAAATATTTCCCAAGCTTTAAACATCCCAAGGAGCACTGTGCAAGCGATAATATTGAAATGGAAGGAGTATCAGACCACTGCAAATCTACCAAGACCTGGCCGTCCCTCTAAACTTTCAGCTCATACAAGGAGAAGACTGATCAGAGATGCAGCCAAGAGGCCCATGATCACTCTGGATGAACTGCAGAGATCTACAGCTGAGGTGGGAGACTCTGTCCATAGGACAACAATCAGTCGTATATTGCACAAATCTGGCCTTTATGGAAGAGTGGCAAGAAGAAAGCCATTTCCTAAAGATATCCTTAAAAAGTGTCGGTTAAAGTTTGCCACAAGCCACCTGGGGGAGACACCAAACGTTGAAGAAGGTGCTCTTGTCAGATGAAACCAAAATTGAACTTTTTGGCAACAATGCAAAACGTTATGTTTGGCGTAAAAGCAACACACCATCCCCACTGTCAAACATGGTGGTGGCAGCATCATGGTTTGGGCCTGCTTTTCTTCAGCAGGGACAGGGAAGATGGTTAAAATTGATGGGAAGATGGATGGAGCCAAATACAGGACCATTCTGGAAGAAAACCTGATGGGGTCTGCAAAAGACCTGAGACTGGGACGGAGATTTGTCTTCCAACAAGACAATGATCCAAAACATAAAGCAAAATCTACAATGGAATGGTTCAAAAATAAACATATCCAGGTGTTAGAATGGCCAAGTCAAAGTCCAGACCTGAATCCAATCGAGAATCTGTGGAAAGAACTGAAAACTGCTGTTCACAAATGCTCTCCATCCAACCTCACTGAGCTCGAGCTGTTTTGCAAGGAGGAATGGGAAAAAATGTCAGTCTCTCGATGTGCAAAACTGATAGAGACATACCCCAAGCGACTTACAGCTGTAATCGCAGCAAAAGGTGGCGCTACAAAGTATTAACTTAATGGGGCTGAATAATTTTGCACGCCCAATTTTTGGATTTGTTAAAGTTTGAAATATCCAATAAATGTCGTTCCACTTCATGATTGTGTCCCTCTTGTTGTTGATTCTTCACAAAAAAATACAGTTTTATATCTTTATGTTTGAAGCCTGAAATGTGGCAAAAGGTCGCAAAGTTCAAGGGGGCCGAATACTTTCGCAAGGCACTGTACTTGTCCTCCGAAGAGGTGGGGTTGTGGAGGGTAAAAAAAAATCTATCTAATCAGAATCAACTTTCATTTGTCACATGCGCCGAATACAATAGTAAAATATTTACTAATAATTACAAGCTCTTAACCAACAATTCCGTTTTAAGAAAATACAACAACAAAAAAGTAAGAGATAAGAATAAGAAATAATTAAAGAGCAGCAGTAAGTAATAATAGTGGGGCTATATACAGTGGGTACCGGTAAAGAGTCAATGTGTCAATTTGCGGGGGCACCGGTGTCGAGGTATTTATGTACATATAGGTAGAGTTATTAAAGTGGCTATGCATAATATGCAAATGAAAATAGTCTGGGTAGCCGTTTGATTATCTGTTTATGAGTCTTATGGCTTGAGGGTAGAAGCTATTTAGAAGTCTCTTGGACCTAGACTTGGCGCTCCGGTGCTGCTTGATGAATGGTAGCAGAGAGAACAGTCTATGAGTAGGGTGGATGGAGTCTTTGACCAATTTTAGCACCTTCCTCTGTCACCGTCTGGTATAAAGGTCTTGAATGGCAGGAAGCTTGGCCCCAGTGATGTACTGGGCACTACACTCTGCAGTGCCTTGGGGTCGAACGCACTACACTCTGCAGTGCCTTGCGGTCGGAAGCTGTGCAGTTGCCATACCAGGCAGTGATGCAACCCGTCAGGATGCTCTCGATGGTGCAGCTGTAAAAACTTTTGAGGATCTGAGGACCCATGCCAAAACTTTTCAGTCTCCTGAGGGGGAATATGTTTTGTCGTGCCCTCTTCACGACTGTGTTGGTGTGCCTGGACCATGTTAGTTTGTAGGTGATGTGGACGCTAAGGAAATTGAATCTGTCAACCTGCTCCACTACAGCCCCGTCGATGAGAATGGGGGAGTGCTCAGTCCTCCTTTTCCTGTAGTCCACAATCATCTCCTTTGTCTTGATCACATTGAGGGAGAGGTTGTTGTCCTGGCACCACACTGCCAGGTCTCTGATCTCTTCACCATAGATTGTCTCATTGTTGTCGGTGATCAGGCCTACCACTGTTGTGTCATCAGCAAACTTAATGATGGCGTTGGAGTCGTGCCGTTGGGGGCGGCCCATCAGGAAGTCAAGGATCCAGTTGCAGATGGAGGTGTTTAGTCCCAGGGTCCTTAGTGTAGTGTTGAGCATTGAGGGAACTATGGTGTTGAATGCTGAGCTGTAGTCTCGCATAGGTGTTCCTTTTGTCCAGGTGGGAAAGGGAAGTGTGGAGTGCAATAGAGATTGCATCATCTGTGGATCTATTGCAGCCGTATACAAATTGGAGTGGGTCTAGGGTTTCTGGGATAATGGTGTTGATGTGAGCCATTACCAGCATTTCAAAGCATTTCATGGCTACAGATGTGAGTGCTAGGGATTGCCAGTCTTTTAGGCAGGTTACCTTAGTGGTCTTGGGAACAGGGACTATGGTGGTCTGCTTGAAACATGTTGGTACAGACTCAAACAGGGAGAGGTTGAAAATGTCAGTGAAGACACTTGTCAGTTGGTCAGCGCATGCTTGGAGTACATGTCCTGGTAATCTGTCTTGCCCAGCGGCCTTGTGAATGTTGACCTGTTTAAAGGTCTTACTTACATTGGCTGCAGAGAGCGTGATCACACAGTCGTACGGAACAGCTGATGCTCTCATGCATGTTTCAGTGTTACTTGCCTCGAAGCAAGCATAGAAGTTATTTAGGTCGTCACTGGCCAGCTCTCGGCTGTGCTTCCCTTTGTAGTCTGTAATAGTTTGCAAGCCCTGCCACATCCGACGATCATCGGAGCCGGTGTAGTACGATTCAATCATAGTCCTGTATTGACACTTTGCCTGTTTGATGGTTCGTCGGAGGGCATAGCGAGATTTCGTATAAGCTTCCGGGTTAAAGTCCCGCTCCGTGAATTCGGCAGCTCTACCCTTTAGTTCAGTGCGATTGTTGCCTGTAATCCATGAGTTCTGGTTGGGGTATGTATGTACAGTCACTGTGGGGACAAAGTCCTCTATGCACTTATTAATGAAGCCAGTGACTGATGTGGAGTACTCCTCAATGCCATCGGAAGAATCCCGGAACATATTCCAGTCTCTGCTAGCAAAACAGCCCTGTAGTTTAGCATCTGCGTCATCTGACCACTTTTTATAGACCTAATCACTGGTGCTTCCTCGTTACAGTTTTGCCTGTAAGGGCCTGTTCGGGTGTCCGTAGTATATTCCTCATGTCCGACTCATTGAAGAAGATCTCCTTTTCCAACTTAAGGTGAGTAATCTCAGTTCTGATGTCCAGAAGCTCTTTCGGTCATGAGAGACGGTAGCAGAAACATGTTCAAAACAATTCACGAACTACACAAAAAAAAAACTAACAAAATAGCATGGTTGGTTAAGAGCCGATAAGACGACAGCCCTACCCTCCGGCGCCATCCTGACCGACCGGCTCATACAGTCAGGTCCATAATTATGTTCACTCTTGAGAAAGAAGAGAAAAAAAACATTATAAAATAAATAATACAAATACCGAGCTCAAATGCATGCTCCAAAAAACATGAAAATAATATTATTTTTATATTAATACAATTGCTCAGAAAAATAGTTGTTTTCCTAATGTGTTGTACATTCTCACAATTTTGATTTCTTAAGGGGAGGGTGTTAAAGTATTGAAAAAAGGGGTCCCAATAATTTTGACCCTGTCTTTTTGAGATTGTTTTGTATTACAAAATCAATTTCTCTGAGCAATTGTATTAGTTTAAAATAATAGAATTTCCCAATGTTTTGAGCATTCAATATAACTCAGTATTTGTTTTATTTATTTGATAGTCTTTTTTGTTCATCTTTATCAAGGGTGAACATAATTATAGATCTGACTGTATGTCTTGATTCTCTATCATACAGACTGAAGCCAATTTTCCATACGTTGTGGATCGAACATGGCTCAACAAGATAGTTTTGGGGTAGTGGTAGCAGTAAGGGGAGGCTCTGTGTCTTTGGGCTAAGAGAGAGGGGTTCTAGGGTATCTGTGTCTTTGCTGTGTGTCCTAGCTGGTCCTGTGGCTCTGGGTTGTGGTACAAGTAGCAGTTAGACGAACCTCGGGTTATTTGGCCTAAAAGAGGGTCTCTAAGGTATCTTTTTCTTGGTTGTGTGCCCTGTCCTGGGGCACTGTGAGCTCACTGATCCTCAGAGAGGAGAATTGAACCTGGCCCTGGGTCCTACATGGCTCGTTATTCTTGGGACCAGTCCAGTGGGCTGTGGGTCCAGGCCCCATGGCCCTGGCCCCGGGTCTTAGGGGGCCGTTAGAGAGGTTGTGGCCCTGGAGACATTTAGAGGTAATTTGGGTCTTTAAGCTGATAACTGAGGCTTCGGGACTAGGGCACAGTCTGAATTGTTCTTTAGAATAACATTATTTACCTTTGGGTCTGGTTTTTGGATCTTTGGACAGACTGGGGCTTTAGAGACACATGAGGTTTGGGACTAGGGGACAGCCCAAAGAGGGAATGGCTCCTAGTTCTTTAGACAAATATGTTGTGCTTTGGTTCCAGTCTTTGGACCTTTGGGGAGACAGGGACTCTACGTCTGGGGGTCTGTCCCATGGTAGATTTACTGCCACCCCCATTGAAGCCACGGAATACTATAATGCTCCAGGCATTGTTTGCAGAACACTTCATAGTGAATGGAAAATGGCAATCTTCGTCAATTTTCATGTAAGTAAAAAAAGAGCTTAAAAGTCAATCATGGTGCCAGCAATAGCTTCTAATAGACGAGATGTATGTCCTTGAACCAATTATTTTTTTATTTAGTCGCTAATGGCAGTCTGCAGTACCCCGGTGGGCCTTCAACTTGAGTTGCTCAATGAGAGGGGACAGCACTGAGTTAGCCTTCAATGTCACTTCCTGGAGTAGCTCAAACTGAACGTTATATCTCCATGAGACGCCATCTGAGTTCAAATGCGCTATTGAGTCTTTACATAGGAATCAATGGTGACGTGTGATCGATGGTTTTGTCCATTCATATATGTGACCGACCAGCTCAAATTGTTCTTATGTAGCAAAGTTTGAAATTGTGTTTATTATATTGGATAAAAAGTGACTCAGAGCTACAAAATGGTATATCATACATTACAGTTGAGGAACAATGGGAACGTAATTTTGCTTTGAAAGTTGATCAACTTGTAAACTCACTTCTGAGAAAATGGCCTTTGAATATTTTGGTACGCCAATTGGAGAGCCCTTCTTTGTCTACACCCATTCAGCATTGTTCACACCCTCTTAAGCTTTAGCCCCACCCATCTCTTTAAGGGTTGATCCGAGCGTTCTGCACTAACAACAGCAGTCAATCACCCAAGCTAACAGGTTGCTACTTCCAGACACAAATGAGAGAACAGCTCACTGAACATTACTCACCCTAGCAGAGCTGGTTTGGCTGTTATGTTATCCAGAGCGTTGGTGACTGAAACTGTGCTGTCAGATTGTCCGTTCGTAAATTCAGAGCGTTTCTCTCTTGGAGCATTCAAAGCGCACACTGGATGTTCTGACCGATGAGTAGGGTTGATCCGAACATTCTGACCTCACAACGGCAGTCAAGCACCCAAGCAAACAGGTTAACATTGGCTAGCTTGCTAGCTACTTCCAGACACAAATGAGAGAACACCCCACACTGACCATTTCACTCGACCTAGCAGAGGGGATTAGGCTGTTTTTATGCTATTCAGAGCGTTGGTGACTAACTGTGCTGCTGGCAACAATTTTATTATGCTTTTTTGCCAATGTTTACTGAAACCAGCCATATTATGCACTCTGGCAAACTCAGATGAGAGTCTTTTGTTAAGACATGTAGTTAGCTAGCTAGCTACGTTAACAAGGAACCATAATCCCAACTCAAGACGTTACCTCCCTGCATGAATCTGCAGGTAGCTAACCAACCAGGTTCAAGCAAATGGCTCTGAGATATGAATAACAAGATCATACATGTAACATTAGCTAGCAAGCCAGACAGCTAACATTAGCTAGCTAGCTAACAGTACAATTTAACTTGAAATGAAACCACTTTGTTTCAAAATTCGAAAAGTGCAATATCTGAAAATGTATCTAGCTAGACTATTTTACCCGTATACATCAGGGATTGACTAGTCTCCTTTCGAATACCATGGTTAAACTTAGATTGAAGATGTAAGGTTTTTTCTCCATCTCCTTAGCTATCATACTCGAATTTCACTGATTTCCAAACTCGATCCTCCAGAAAATGGAGAGTGTACACGTAACTTTAGCTAGCAAGCCAGCCAGCTAATGTTATCTAGCTAACAGTTCAGTTTAACTTGACATTAGGCTTATGCAGTTTTACTACGAGATAAACAAATTTTAAAGCTGCTTTTGACAAGATTACCTAGACATACTGACCAGCTCAAATAGAGAGACGCGTGCTATATGGCAGACCATTCCAAACTCATCTCTTGGCATGTCCAACCCACTCATTATCTCAGCCAATCATGGCTAGCGGTAAAGTTGCTGTTTTTTTCTGTGGCAAAACCAACTAGACACATCATTTTTTTTAAATTTAGTATTTACAGATGGCATACAAGTTTGTTTTTAAGGCACATGAAAGTTCACATGTTTGAGAAGGCATTTCTGCCAAAAAAACGCATTTTGATTTAAAAAAAAGTTTACGTTCAAACAGCTCTCATGTGAAGTAGTGAGCCGCGACATATGCCTTGATAATTGAAAATTGTCACATATACAGTCATTGGTCTGTCCGGTAGCCTTTGTGTCAGCGTGTCTCAGTCCGATACCCATTGTGCCCACTAAGCACAGATCAGTCCTTTGAACCCTCTTTACCATGGGCGCCATGCTGGGCTGGGCACAGTGACAGAGACAGATCAGATCTCTCTCCTGCCCCCTCAGGGACACTTTGATGCAAAACAGACGTGGCAGCGCTTAAAATGCTAAAGCCTGGCACAGACCAAGCCCGGCCACAGAAACAGAAACATCGAAACACTCATGTAAAAACAGCCAAAATGTCCCCCCAGCCCTGCCATAGCAAGATGAGACCTTCCACAGCTGTGCACCAACTCTTGGACACCATGCCCCCTCTCATACCTCCTCACTAACAACAAAACGGAATTATACACTATTGTCACACGCACACACGCACACACACACACACACACAAACACACACACACACACACACACACACACATAGACACACACAGACACACACACATAGACACGCACAGACACAGACACACAGACACACACACACACAGACACACACAGACATGCACACACACTGACACAGAAGCACAGACACAGACGCACACACACAGAGACACAGCCTGTTTAGCTGGAACAAAGTGAGGTGTCAGTTGACGGGCAGCTTGTGAGACGCGGCGGCAGGCAGAGCTGAGTGGAGCAGAGGGAAACACTGCCAAACACTTCCTCTCCTTTATTAATCAATCTGCCTCTCACATTCCTCAACACAGACACATAAGAGCAGAGGGGGGAATGGATGGATGGATGGAGAATAAGAAAAGTGAGAAAAAGAGGTTAAACCCTGGTGGGTTTGTGATGAGGAGGATGTACACATTGTCCGACCAAATAATAACTTACGCAGAAAGGATAAAAAGAGGGATATTTTTTATCCATCCTGCCTAAGTTATGATTTGGTCTGACAACATGTACATCCTTCTCATTTCATGGAAAAAAAATTGGATGCAAGATGGATAAAGAGAGGATGTAAGCTGGAAAAAAAATAAGGATGTAAGGATCTAATAAAACAGTGGGATATAGTTTGGATAAAAACCTTTTTGTGACGAATAGAATGTGACAGGGATGGATTCTGTAAGCAGTTTGAGGGAAAATAAACAGAGAATCTAGCATTACACAGCATCTGTAAACCACAGACCCTGAGACACAAACACATGCACAACCCAATAGAGATACAAGTCCAAAGTCAATCTATATGAAGAGTATTAGCTAAACTCTGGATCATCTAGCCACCCCATAGACTGCTCCATTGATTACGATCAGAGTAGACCATTGATTGACTGAGTCTGCTCTGACAAAGTGAGATAATAGGCTGCATGTCACTCTTCCAATTACAACAGAAGTGAGTCATGATAGAACTTGAGCAAAGTAACTTTGAGACTTCAAAAAACAGATAGCTCCAGTATAAAGTGTCTACTCAAAACTGCTATTAGTCCACAATGTCTGTAGTCATTGAAGTGGAAACAGGACATCCATCACACACACACACGCACACACACACACACACACACACACACACACACATTAATCAATCTGCCACGCATCACAAAAAGCATTTTGTAATAGCCACCCCTAGTCTCCCTCTCATCTTCCAAGTCTCTAATTCCTGTAGAGGAATTAAACTACTTTCAGATAGAAGGCATAAAAAGAAGAGATCAATACTTATGTTCCCCCTCTATTCCCCCTCTCCATCTTTGAAAATTGCAGACGCCCAATGTCTCCAATAGCTCTTAGTTGGCCTTCAGGCTCAAACCATGCAAATGTTCAGGGATCACTGCTGCAATCAATATATGGCAGCCGTCAGATATTCAAGTGTGATGTCAGCTGACAGCTGTGGTATATTATAATAGCAATAAGGCGTCTCGGAGGTTTGTAGTATATGACTAATATACCACGGCTAAGGGCTGTATCCAGGCACTCCGTGTTGCATCGTGCTAAGAACAGCCCTTAGCCGTGCTATATTGGCCATATACCACACCTCATTGTGCATTATTGTTTAATTAGACTGGACAATAGGGAAGGAGGGAGTGTGTGTGAGGGTGTGTGTGTGCCTAGGACCACAGACCGCACACTGAATGTGTGTGTCTGATTTTAAAGCAATGCAATATCGTCTAAAAATGGAATATATAGATTGTCAATGAGCCTGCTTCAAGTCTATTTTATCATATAGATTGAACTGCTGCTCTGACTGTCTGACTATCTGCTTCTGTAAAATGGCAGGAGAATAGGAACATGAACGATAGACTAAAACACAGCTTTAATTCCCTTTGAAGTTTGCGGCGGTGTGACCTGACAAGAAAGCGAAGGGATTGCCAAAATAACATTAGTATCAATAACATTGAGCTACATTTTGACAGTAAAATCATTCTGTTGAAACACACACAATCATATGCACGCACACACATGCACACTCGCACACACATGCAAACACACACACAAACATATGATGGCTGGTATATCAACACCCTTCTGCCAGCTGCGATAGCCTGGAAGTATCAGTCTTGTGGTGTTTTACTGGCTCCTAAACTAGGTAAAATAGTCAATTTACAATAAACAGGCCCATAATTAATCTTCCAGATGTTGAGACAGCTCAAGGAGAGAAATGCAGGGCCTTAGAGACGTGAGACGAATGCACGAGTCAAAGCTCTAAATGAATCCCCTCCATTAGGTGAATAGGCAATGCCATGGAAACGGAGTGACCGAGTGAATATTCAATTTGATTCTCTGTTCCAAGTATTTCTTGTGTCTCGTTCTGTCTCCCTCTCCTTCTCCCTCTCTGTCTCCCTCTCTCTGTCTCCATTTCTCTCTACCTATCCACCTCTCCCTATCTACCTCTCCCTCTCTCCATGTGTATCCAATTTCTGCCGTTAAATAACCTTTTTCCGCACTACTGAGCTGGAATGATATCACTTCGTGACAGATCAAAAATGTGTCTTCCGGAATTAATTTCCATAACAGAACATATAATGTGATAATGAGTTTTTATTCCATATGGATTGCAAATTGATATTCGTGGAAAGAAGTCACGTATGCATAAATCAGCTGAGAGGTCCTTTGTGACAGGAGCTGTCCAGTGTTCTGTTTGCTAGCGTCCAAGTGTGTTAGCCTAGCGCCCGGATATCTATCTGTCTAAATTGATGTGCGGGCCTTGGGATGTGTTTAGGCATGTTAGCCAATAATAGATACCGGCAGATGAGATGCCGCTATTGGAGCTAAGGCAACGTGCCGTAATTTAAAGTGCCTAGACCGTTGAGGAATGACAAATAGACTAGCATTGTTTGTTAGCTCTGTGTGGATGAGGATGGCATGTCACAAAATACCTTCATGATATGAATCTATAATGAGACACAGGTGGCGGCCGACTGCAAAGGGTGAAATATTGAATAATACTGCTCTAGGAAAAGCGAATTCATTATATATTAATTGTGGAACGTTTTGATTACATTTTTTAGTTGATAAAATGAATACAATAATGTTGAAGTGTTGACATCAACTCTAAGAAAAACTCTAAGCTCTAATGCTTATTTCCAGCAAGTCATGTCACAATGCACACTCATATGAGATGGCCAGTCAAACTGGACCTTATTCCCTATGGGTCTGGTCAAAAGTAGTGCACTATATAGAGAATAGGGTGCCATTTGGGATGCACCCTCAGCCATGGGATGATGTGACTGTTGGTTTAGCAGACAGGACTGTGCGTACTCTTGGCTCTTGGCAGACCAACCTTCCTGGAAGAGGGGGATTAGTTGGAGGAAATTAGAGGCAGATCCCTCACTTCAGGTGCTGATCAAACATGTCCCTCTCCTACCTCCTTTCTCTCCATCTCACCGTCACCTCTGTTTATACAATCAGGAGAGCGCGTAGCTGACATTGATACAGAGCGTCTGAGGATTATACTTCTCAATGTAAATGAAATTGGGTGCTAACTGTTAGCTGGTGGCTTAACCTGTTTCTAAAATATCTAGTTCTACCAACAACCGTCCAAAGGATAAAAGGCAAAAGGTTGTCTTTAACACAGTTGGATTATGGATGTCAGTTTAGCCATGTTTTGTCAAACTGTATCAGCTTCAGACAAACACAAAACAGTCAGAGCAGTTAGTCAAAGCAGTCAGACAAACACAAACAATAGGCTACTTCTATTTCATGTCAACTCCCATAGCTTCTACCCCTTCAATACTAGCAGATCTGATAGAATTGGAAAAGTGTAAGCATTCTTCTCTGATCTACACAAGTGCTTGGGGCCCTAGGGGTCGATTTGAGAATGTCGCTTTAGCCTGTAATACCATAGTCAACCTTCCACACATTGTTGATCGAACGTTCCATTGATGGAGTCCTCTGGATCAGCTAAATGTAGGATAGGATGAGAATGGAACGGTCACAATGGTTTTGCTAGTCATTGGACATGGCCATTTGTGTAATGGGATTCTAAATGGTCCATATATCCTGCAGATAGCCCGAGCCAGATTGCCATGGCAATTACACAGTCATATTGGACACAGTACAGAAGAGAGTGGGAGTGGTAGAGGTGTGTGGCAGGTGTGATCAGGCATGTGTGTCGCAGGGCTAAGTGCACATGTGAATTACAGTGGAAGTGGCTGACCTTTAGTATGTTTGGCGTGAACACAGTTAATTGGATGAGATCAAGTCTGTTGTCATTGGTGATAAAGTGTAGGCAATATGACAGATGCTGTTTGGATTCGAGTCCCAAACTAAACCCTATTCCCTATGTAGTGCACTACTTTTGACCAGGATCCATAGGGCTCTGTTCAAAAGTAGTGAACTTTATAGGGAATAGCGTGCCTTTTGGGACATAATGTAGGTCTAAATAGAGATGGTGAAAATAGTTCAGAGCTATTCACGCCAGGTACTCTATGAACATACTGTGCACATATTTCTGTCCACAGAAGACCGGCACGTTTAATTTCATGGTAGAGTGGAGGAGAAAATAAGTGCTAGCACAATAACAACTGCACTGGAGGGAAAAGCAGCCGTTTTACGGCTTCCTGACCAATTGCGTTTCCTTTTTGTTGTTGTTGCTGATCTTCATTTTTTTTGTACATAAAGTTTCCAACATAATTTCCTATGACCGAAAAAAGCTTCTGGACATCAGAACGTCAATCATTAACCTCGATTTGGATTAGGATTTCTACTTCAATAAGTCGGAGGAAAATTACATACTGCCCATCCCGGACCAGGCACGGAGTGCGCGTTACATCGGCAGGACAGAACGGCAGCGTTGGGCATATTCAATGGGGGTGGAGTGTTTCTTCAACAGCTGGTGCACGATCTCTAATATCTAGGTTCTGCTTGGCTGAGTTAGAATACCTCATGATAAGGTGTAGACCATACTATTTACCAGATTTTTGGTTCCAGCTGCAACCTCTCTGTGAGATGACGAGTAGGTGAACGGATGATCTCCGCATGTGTGGTTCCCACCATGAAGCATGGAGGAGGAGGTGTGATGGAGTAGGGGTGTGTTTATGGTGACACTGACTATGATTTATTTAGAATTCAAGGCTCACTTAACCGGCATGGCTACCACAGCATTCTACAACGATACGCCATCCCATCTAGATTGTGTTTAAATGGGACTATCATTTGTTTTTCAACAGGACAATACTGATAGCTTGTTGCATCAGATGACCTGGCTTCCACAATCCCCCAACCTCAACCCAATTGAGATGGTTTGGGATGAGTTGGACCTCAGAGTGAAGGAATAGCAGCCAACAAGTGCTCAGCATATGTGAGAACTCCTTCATTACTGTTTCAAAAGCATTCCAGGTGATGCTGGCTCAGAGAATGCCAAGAGTGTGAAAATCTGTCATCAATGCAAAGATTGGCTACTTTGAAGAATCTCAAATATAAAATGTATCTGTTTAACACTTTTTTACTTACTACATGATTCCATAGTTTTGATGTCTTCACTATTAGTCTTCAATGTAGAAAATAGTAAAAATAAATAAAAAACCCTTGAATGAGTAGCTGTGTCCAAACTTTTGACTGGTACTGTATGTTAATGTGGGCTATTTTCCAGCATTTTTACTTGATTGTTTTCATTGCTTGAAGTAGACATGACAATGTTATTTATGTTTGAGCTGATAGTGCAGGGTGAGCCAAACACAGTGGAATTCCTACTAGGGCACACCGCCTCAGTGCTAACAGTATCACTCTGGTTCATAGGCACATGATTATTGTATACAATAGCTGTAGGATCGACAGAGGCATTCAGGGGAGTTAGAGGGACATAAATTAGGTTACCTACATTTTGACTGCCAACGCCCCTGGGATAATGTTCATTTGCTGAAGCATTATGACAATTCAGCGACACAAGTGTAGGGATTATCTGAGCTGGGCTTGGGTCATTGATAAGCCATTGTCTCAACACAGCCTGGAAATGTGTGGACAGATTCCAGGAGTCAAGATGATTTGGATGAACGCCGTCATTCCTGATAGAGTATCTATCTAGAGTATCTTACTGTAGCTCTGTTCCAACAGTAACAGTAATCTTTTAGCCAGGTGTGTAATGCCAGTAACCTGCTGAATCTTCCACACCCAATGATGGTACCGGACCTGCAATAATTGGCCGCTTTTTGGAGTCTTACAGAGCTAGAATCAGTTCTTTAAAATCCATTTTCAGTTGTTCCGAACTAGCCCGCCTAATGATGTTTGACCCCACTACGACAGTGTCAGCTCCTAGCAGCTGTCGTAGAATGGTCGGAATCAGCCTTGTAATGTCCTGTACTCTTGCTCCAGGGTAGCACAGGATTTTTGCCCTGGGGACCGAGATGTTTCTTACCATAGAGCTGCCGATGACTAGAGCTGGTGCAATGGCTGACGCGGTCCGGCCGTTCTTTCGCAAAGGGATCCCTGCAGAGTACAAGCCAGTCGGCTATGGAGAGCCAAAACGGCTGCGTCACTTCCACCAGGCCCTAACGCAGTCGGGCTACTGGGGTAGAAGAGAAAGAAAAAGTAGGCAGGCGTAGACTCCCCAGTAGTTTGTGTAAGTTCTCTACTTGTTTGCTAAGAGTAGCCACATTGTCCCAGAATAAAGCAAAATTACCACAGTTACTGCAGCTTTCAAAAAACGTTGGTTAGCGTTCTCTATTTGAGGCTACAGGGTAGCTAAGCTAGCTGGGCTTCTGTGTCTCTCTTCTTGACAGAGAATCCTCAACTTGTCCTAGAGAGAATTACATTGCTATCAAAAATGTCAGGCCAAGTTAAGCCTACACCAAAAACACAATTAATTCAATTTTTTAAATTCACAATGTGAAAAATGAATAGCAGAGTATAGTATTGTAACTCAGGCTAGTAAAACACGTTTTGTCAACAACATGTGAATGCTGTACTGCATCAACGATGTCATCCCCACTGTGACCGTACGTACATATCCCAACCAGAAGCCATGGATTACAGAGCTAAATGCTACAGATGCTGCTTTCGAGGACCGGGACACTAATACAGAGATATCCGATGAACCCTCAAACAGGCAAAGCTTCAATGCAGGACCAAGATCAAATCGTACTACACCGGCTCTGAAGGACGAAAAAAATTGTTAAAGACTCCAGCCACCCATATCATAGACCGTTCTCTCTCCTACTGCACGGTACCAGAGTGCCAAGTCTGTGACCAAAAGGCTCCTGAACAGCTTCTACCCCTAAGCCATAATTCTGCTGAAGAGTTAATCAAATGGCTATCCTGACTATTTGCATTGACCCCATTTTAATTTGCACTGACTCTCTTGCACCGGCTCAATGCACACTCACAGGACTCTACCCACACACTCACACATACTACACTGACACTCCAACACAGCAGTGGAGGCTCCTCAGAGGAGGAAGGGGAGGACCATTATCCTCAGGGAATTTCATGCAAATTTTAATAGTAAAACTATACTAAATATATTCACAGATAATTGATTAAAACACACTGTTTCACAATGAAGGTCTGCAGTAGTCTCAACAGCATTTTGTAAGCTAGTTTTACATCCTCCTCTGTGTACACTGACTTCAATACAAAACCTAGGAGGCTCATGGTTCTCACCCACTTCCATAGACTTACACAGTAATTATGACAACGTCCGGAGGACGTCCTCCAACCTATCAGAGCTCTTGCATCATGAACCGACATTTTGTCCGCCTAATCAAAGGATCAGAGTATGAATCCAGTACTGTAGTGAAGGCATAAGCTACGGCTAGCTAGCACCGCAGCGCATAAAATGTGGTCAATTGTAGACTCAAAGAGAGAGAAAGACAATAGTTGAACAGTTTTGAACTAATACATTTCTCCAAAAATGAAGGAGAAGAGATAGGAGAGAGAAAGAAAGATAGATAGAGCTGTACCAACTTCAGTCCCAAGACGCTTGTGGGGGGTCGTAGAGAATACCATTGTGTCCGTTTGAGTCTCATCATTACATAGAGGGCTCATAATAGTTTGTAGGTCAAACTGTTCGGATGCTACATACAATTTTGTGAGAAGACCGATTTCTCATGGTCTGACAAACACTGCTCTAGCTCTGTTACTTTTCATCGCAGATGTGGAAGTGGGACATCAGTGGATGCAGTAGATTGAGATGCATCCAATGCAAAAAAAGAAGAAGTCTCTAGCTTAAACTGACACATTTGTATGGGGATTGTTTAATTATGCTAATTCGTTTTCTCGCCTGGTCAGAGGCAGCTGATGTCCACAAGCGAAGATGAAAGGCGAGAGAGGAGAGAGCGTATATACGAGAAGGAATTACAACGGGCAAAATGATCATGCTGTTTGTATGTGGCTGCTATGAAAGTGAAGTGTGTTTGTGTATGATCTAGGCTGTATTCCTTCTGCCGATTCTGTAGAAAACCTTTCTTAAACGTAAGAAATAGAAACTCGTTTGCAACTGTTATACTAATGATTACACCCTAGATCTGCTAGTTGCAGGCAAGAGTATGCAAGGACGTATTGAATGTGTCACTGTCTGTGACCTCGATTAGAGAAACCTCTCTGAACATGTGCACCTACGTTGTAAACTTTCATTCATAGGCTAGGTTGTAGCAAACTCAAAGTATCATGTAGTAGCCTAAAACTATCAATGCTACATTTAAATGGGTGAATGGAATATGAATCACAGTCATCCAATAGGCTGTAACAGAAATAAGACCATGCTCATAAAACACACACACACACTATTCCGCACTCTTTCACATACGCTGTTGCTACTCTGTTTATTATCTATCCGGATTGCTTCACTTTTACCCCTTACCTACCTGCATGTACATATTACCTTAATTACCTGTTGTGTTATTGACTGTATGTTTCTTTATGTCACGCCCTGATCTGTTTCACCTGTCATGGTGACACCTGTCCACCGCCTCCAGGTGTCACTTATTTTCCCCAGTGTATTTATCCCTGTGTTTCCTGTCTCTCTGTGCCAGTTCGTCTTGTATGTTTTCAAGTCAACCAGCGTTTTTCCCGTTCTCCTGCTTTTTACATTATCCTTTTTCTAATCCTCCCGATTTTGACCCTTGCCTGTTTCTGGACATTGTACCCGCCTGCCTGACCATTCTGCCTGCCAGGACCATGAGCCTGTCTGCCACTCTGTACCTCCTGGTCTCCAATCTGGTTTTGACCTGTTTGCCTGTCCACAACCATTCTCTTACTGTAAGACTCCAACCATCTGCCTCCTGTGTCTGCGTTTGGGTCTCGCCTTGTGTTTGGGTCTCGCCTTGTGCCTTGATAGTCGTTGTTGTTTTTTTGGCTTTTTGTTTACTGCTTTGCTTTATCTTGGCCAGGTCGCAGTTATACATGAGAATTTGTTCTCAACCGACCTACCTGGTCAAATAAAGGTTAAATTAAAAAAAAAAAAAACTCAACTACCTCATACCCCCGCACTCCTTGTATATAGTCTCGTTATTGTTATTTTATTGTGTTACTTTTTAACTCTGCATATTTGGGAAAGGGCTAATAATTATATGTGGCGCATTTGATTTGAATTTAACTTAAAAAGTGAGAAAGGACAAGTTGTCCGAAGAAAGACCTTTCTCTTTCTCCAGTCTTTAGGGAGTCATGGACCTGTCTTGATTATGCTCTAGTTAGCATTTACTACATGATGGAATAAGTCCATTTACGGAGACAGGATGGCTAGTTCTATCTAATCCCTCCAGCCAACGGAGGGCTATATTACAGCAAACCAGCATCAATCATCCAATGATGTCAATGGGAGTGCAAGTTCAAATTGTGTCCATGTATCCCAAGTTAGGATTTGTCCCTTTTGTCCCTACACAAAAATGTAAAACCAATACGTCAAGTCTGATTTTAGCATGGAAATTGCTCCCTCAGTCACCTCCTTACCAAACCAAAAGTAATGTCATTTATTTTGGCAGCGGAATAAGGTGGCATAACAGCTGTGATATTAAAGCCTCTCTCTCTCTCTCTCTCTCTCTCTCTCTCTCTCTCTCTCTCTCTCTCTCTCTCTCTCTCTCTCTCTCTCTCTCTCTCTCTCTCTCTCTCTCGCTCTCTCTCTCTCGCTCTCTCTCTCTCTCTCTCTCTCTCTCTCTCTCTCTCTCTGCTATAGATTAATTGTGGGAGTGACAGAGCAAAAACAAGCTACAGACACTAAAACCGTCACTAATGCTAATTCCACTGGTGCTACTAATAACATTAATCTTTAATAATGACACAAAGGCGGCAAGCCAGAGGACTGGGCCGACAGCTCCACGCCCCTCAACCCTCAACCCTCCCTCAACCCAGACGCAAATCCTTTCTTCATTGAGAGCCGCACTGAGAAATCCGGTTAATTTTGGAATGGAAGAAAGGAGAGGGTGGAGGAGGAGTGTGACAGGCACTACTGGTGATTCACTGAGCTTTGGTACTGAGATTGACAGCTGGTTAGACTGAGAGAGCTGTTTTTGCTGTGTGTGTGTGTGTGTGTGTGTGTGTGTGTGTTAGAGAACACACACTCTGTTCCTCTATGCCTCTGTAAATGAACACATGAGACAAGAACAGCATCAAAACAGCATTGATGTGTCAGGCCGAAATCGCAATTAGAGTCCTATTCACCTAATACAGTATATTTCCTCAAGCGCTGTGTGTTTGTGTGTGTGTGTGTGTGTGTGTGTGTGTTTTCAAACTCCACTCCAGTAAAAGAGACAGGAGGATTAGCCAGAGGTTATAAGCCTGTTGTAGGAGTACAGCTCTTTTTAGCTAAAGATCTAACAGAGACAGAACTATAGAGGATTCAGACACTATGTTCTTCCCACACTACCAAGTCTGCTGTGCTCTCCCTGTTCTCTTCTTTTACAATGACTTCTACCCATGCCCCTGGTAATAGTGACAAGCGCTCAAAGCAGATTTAAATAATCTGTATTTAGCTCACTCCCTCTCTCTATCTCTCACACACACACATACACACACACAGACACACACACACACTGGTGGCAGCATGTAATTTTACCCTGCTTGGTTCCCACACCAATCAATCAGGGGTTATACATTAGTCTGAACCCACGCAGTGTTAGTGTGTGTTGGTGTGTGCGTGTTTGTCTCTTCCACCACATTCATTATAGCTGTTAACACAGGGCCAAAGCATACATCAACACCCATAATTACCATGATGAAAAAACATGTGTTCCTCATGTTTACAGATGCATGTTTAGATTGGTGATGAACACAGTAAAAACCAACTGCACAACTGTAACCTCCAACATACTGTAACCAATATACTGTAGTTCTTTGACAAAGGTATTACTCAGTGCTGTGCACAGGCACATACTGTAATAGCATGCACGTACCCACGCACACACACACACACACACACACACACACAAACACACACACACACACACACACACACACACACACACACACACACACACACACACACACACACACACACACACACTCTCTGGAAGAGAGTGATTGAAGAGTTAGCTGCAGGAATTGCACCATTCCAACCAATTAACTTCAGTTATTATAGACATCTGCCAAGAAAACCCCAAGCCATATTTCAGATTGAATATCTGGCCGCCATGCCAAAGTGATTTGCTTGAGGAGTGTCCACGTTTATGGTAGTTATAAAGTATTAAAGTCAGCTAGAAGGGTCAGGGCCCAGTCATGAAATGGACACTTAGTCCGGCAAAGCTTTACCGGGGGAGGAAAAGATGTCCCTAGACACTGATCTAAGTTCTCCGTATTGTTTAAGGTTAGGATTTTGGGAGTGTAAGGTGATCCAAGAGATTTGGCTCCCCGGAACAAGATGAGACACTAACCTATGGTCATTTGTGCCTTATCCTAATGTATCATAATGGTTGAGGTAAGAAATTGTCTAGGGTTATCCTAGATCTGTGCCTAAATGCAACATCTACCCATCTTGCACTCTTATGGCGGAACGTTGTGACTAGGAAAAAAATACTTGGACCTACAACACCTACGGCTATTTTACATTTCTGGTCTGAATTAGAGCCAAACTTTACTGTCAGAGATGAATGGCATTAAAAACCTTAAAAACAACTTCCATTCCGTTCTTCCTCCTCTCCTTGTTTGCCTCTGCCCTCTCTTCCCAGAGCTCTGTTAGTGCTTTTTAAACCCAATAGGAAGGTTTAATGCTTGTTTTCCCTCTCTGTTCATTAGATGAATCCTTCTGTGTAGCCAACAATGCAGTCTGACACACACACACACACAAGTAATGTGGTCAGAATCATGACAAATATTTTTTTTATCTCGTTATCGGGTTATAATTAGCCAGACTGCTATATTATTAGCTAGACCACTATATAATTAGCCAGACCGCTATATAATTAACCAGACTACAATATAATTAACCAGACTACAATATAATATAATTATCCAGACCGCTATATAATTAACCAGACTACAATATAATATAATTATCCAGACCACTATATAATTAACCAGACTACAATATAATATAATTAACCAGACTAAAATATAATTAACCAGACCGTTATATAATTAACCAGACCGCTATATAATTAACCAGACCGCTATATAATTAGCCAGACTGCTATATAATTAACCAGACTGCTATATAATTAGCCAGACTGCTATATAATTAACCAGACTGCTATATAATTAGCCAGACCGCTATAAAATTAACCAGACTGCTATACAATTAACCAGACTGCTATATAATTAACCAGACTGCTATATAATTAACCAGACTGCTATATAATTAACCAGACCGCAATAAAATTAACCAGACTGCTATACAATTAACCAGACTGCTATACAATTAACCTGACTGCTATATAATTAACCAGACTGCTATATAATTAGCCAGACTGCTATATAATTAGCCAGACCGCTTTAAAATTAACCAGACTGCTATACAATTAACCAGACTGCTATATAATTAACCAGACTGCTATATAATTAACCAGACTGCTATATAATTAACCAGACCGCTATATAATTAACAAGACCGCTATATAATTAACCAGACCGCTATAAAATTAGCCAGACCAAGGTCGCCCAGAAAGACTAGTTGAGTAACATTGTCAAGTCTTGCAGATAAATTATAGGGCAGCAAAAAAGTAGACCTGTCATTTGACTATCTGTGGAGAGCCCTGAAGAAGGAGAATAAAATCACATCGAACTCTTCCTGTCCACTCCACCCTGAATTACAGCCCCTCCCCTCTGGTCGCAGGTAAAAAAACATTAGAGCCCCCCAAAAAATTCTCCCAAATGCAACACTACAAATGAACAAGATGTTGCAGGTGACCCGGGTTCAAACCATGACGGTTACACATAGCCAGAAAGTAATCTCGAGTCTAGACAAGCAAAACTAGAACCAAAACCAGTAATATACATCTGAATTTAGCAGATAAAGGGAAGAATCCTAACTTAGATCCCTATAACTCAGAATTCCATCATTTATACATTAATGTCTATGGGAGATTTGAACAGAAATCTCCAGTTAGGATTCAGCCCAAGTTAGGGCTCAGCCTAAAGTGAGGGGAATTACCGTTCTTACAGAAGTTGGGGTAATATACTGTATGTGTGCATCACAGGAGGCTGGTGAAGGTAGGGCGGGTCATAATAATGGCTGGAATGGAGTGAATGGAATGGTATCAAACACATGTAAACAACATTTATTCTGTTCCAGCCATTACTATGAGCCTGTCCTACCCAAATAAGGTGCCAGCAGCCGCCTGTAGCGTGCATATAAAGTTGAAGTCGGAAGTTTACATACACTTAGTTTGGAGTCATTAAAACTCATTTTTCAACCACTCCACAAATGTATTGTCAGCAAACTGTAGTTTTGGTTTGTACATCTGTCTGCATGACACAAGTAAGTTTTCCAACAAATGTTTACACACAGATTATTTCACTCATTATTCACTGTGTCACAATTCCAGTGGGTCAGAAGTTTACATACACTAAGTTGACAGTGCCTTTGAACAGCTTGGAAAATTCCAGAAAATGATGTCATGGCTTTGGAAGCTTCTGAGGCTAACTGACATCATTTGAGTAAATTGGAGGTGTACCTGTGGGTGTATTTCAAGGCCTACCTTCAAACTCAGTGCCTCTTTGCTTGACATCATGGGAAAATCTAAAGAAATGAGCTAAGACCTCAGAAAAAAAGGGTAGACCTCCACAAGTCTGGTTCATCCTTGACAGCAATTTCCAAATGCCTGAAAGTACCACGTTCATCTGTACAAACAATAGTACGCAATTATAAACACTGTAGGACCAGACCGCACAGCAGTCAGACAGCTCAGGAAGGAGACGCTTTCTGTCTCCTAGAGATTAACTTACTTTGATGCGAAAAGTGAAATTCAATGGCAGAACAACAGCAAAGGACCTTGTAAAGATGCTGGAGGAAACAGGTACAACAGTTTCTATATCCACAGTAAAAATGAGTCCTAAATCAACATAACCTGAAAGGCCGCTCAGCAAGGAAGAAGTCACTGCTCCAAAACCACCATAAAAAAAGCCAGACTACGGTTTGCATCTGCACATGGGGACAAAGATCATAATTTTTGGAGAAATGTCCTCTGGTGTGATGAAACAAAACTAGATCTGTTTGGCCAAAATTACTATTGTTATGTTTGGAGGAAAAAGGGCAATGACCACAAGCATACTTCCAAAGTTATGGCAAAATGGCTTAAGGACAACCAAGTTAAGGTATTGGGGTGGCCATCACAAATCCATGACCTCAATCCTATAGAACATGTGTGGACAGAACTGAAAAGGTGTGTGAGAGCAAGGAGGCCTACAAACCTGACTCAATTACACCAGCTCTGTCAGGAGGAATGGGACAAAATTTACCCAACTGATTGTGGGAAGATTGTGGAAGGCAACACAAAACGTTTGACCCAAGTTAAATATTTTAAAGGCAATGCTACCAAATACTAATTGAGTGTATGTAAACTTCTGACCCATTGGGAATGTGATGAAAGAAATAAACGCTGAAATAAATAATTATCTCTACTATTCTTCTGACATTTCACATTCTTAAAATAAAGTGGTGATCCTAGCTGACCTAAGACAGGGAATTTTTACTAGGATTAAATGTCAGGAATTGTGAAAAACTGAGTTTAAATGTATTTTACTAAAATGTTTGTAACCTTTTGACTTCAACTGTACCAGACAAATAGGAGGTGGCTGATCAAAAAACAGTCTCCTGCCTAAGCCCTTGTTTCAAACTGCCAGACATGAATTACTTCACAAAACCAGACAAGGAGGTATTCTGAGAAGAAAATGAAGAATTCAGGGGAAACTCTATGACTATAACAATTTCTGCGGACAGAAACAGAAATAACTATATCAGTAGGGTAAAACTCCTTTGGTTCCTCTCCAGAGCTGCAGGACATTTCAGGACTGCTCATAAATACATGATGATTAAATCCACAAAGCCTCTTTCTCAGAGATAAAAACATTTAAGAAAGGGGCAAAATAAGAGATTTCAACAGGGAGAAGAAGACGATGGCGTGAAGGACAGCGTAGGAAAACATATCCATGTCTGTCCCAGATGTTACCTTATTCCCTATATGTGCTCCTAGACCAGACCTCTATATGGGCTCCTAGACCAGACCCCTATATGGGCTCCTAGACCAGACACCTATATGGGCCCCTAGACCAGACACCTATATGGGCCCCTAGACCAGACCCATATATGGGCCCCTAGACCAGACACCTATATGGGCTCCTAGACCAGACCCCTATATGGGCCCCTAGACCAGACACCTATATGGGCTCCTAGACCAGACCCCTATATGGGCTTCTAGACCAGACCCATATATGGGCTCCTAGACCAGACCCCTATATGGGCTCCTAGACCAGACACCTATATGGGCCCCTAGACCAGACCCATATATGGGCTTCTAGACCAGACCCCTATATGGGCTCCTAGACCAGACCCCTATATGGGCCCCTAGACCAGACACTTATATGGGCTCCTAGACCAGACCCATATATGGGCTTCTAGACCAGACCCCTATATGGGCCTCTAGACCAGACCCATATATGGGCTTCTAGACCAGACCCCTATATGGGCCCCTAGACCAGACCTCTATATGGGCTCCTAGACCAGACCTCTATATGGGCCCCTAGACCAGACACCTATATGGGCTCCTAGACCAGACCCATATATGGGCTTCTAGACCAGACCCCTATATGGGCTTCTAGACCAGACCCTATATGGGCCCCTAGACCAGACCCCTATATGGGCTCCTAGACCAGACCCATATATGGGCTTTTAGACCAGACCCCTATATGGGCTTCTAGACCAGACCCCTATATGGGCTCCTAGACCAGACCTCTATATGGGCCCCTAGACCAGACCCATATATGGGCTTCTAGACCAGACCTCTATATGGGCTCCTAGACCAGACCCCTATATGGGCTTCTAGACCAGACGCCTATATTGGCCCCTAGACCAGACCCCTATATGGGCTTCTAGACCAGACGCCTATATGGGCCCCTAGACCAGACACCTATATGGGCTCCTAGACCAGAACCATATATGGGCTCCTAGACCAGACCCCTATTTGGGCCTCTAGACCAGACCCCTATATGGGCTTCTAGACCAGACCCCTATATGGGCTCCTAGACCAGACCCCTATATGGGCTCCTAGACCAGACCCCTATATGGGCCTCTAGACCAGACCCCTATATGGGCTTCTAGACCAGAACCCTATATGGGCTCCTAGACCAGACACCTATATGGGCCTCTAGACCAGACCCCTATATGGGCTTCTAGACCAGAACCCTATATGGGCTCCTAGACCAGACACCTATATGGGCCCCTAGACCAGACCCATATATGGGCTTTTAGACCAGACCCCTATATTGGCCCCTAGACCAGACCCCTATATGGGCTTCTAGACCAGACGCCTATATGGGCCCCTAGACCAGACACCTATATGGGCTCCTAGACCAGAACCATATATGGGCTCCTAGACCAGACCCCTATTTGGGCCTCTAGACCAGACCCCTATATGGGCTTCTAGACCAGACCCCTATATGGGCTCCTAGACCAGACCCCTATATGGGCTCCTAGACCAGACCCCTATATGGGCCTCTAGACCAGACCCCTATATGGGCTTCTAGACCAGAACCCTATATGGGCTCCTAGACCAGACACCTATATGGGCCTCTAGACCAGACCCCTATATGGGCTTCTAGACCAGAACCCTATATGGGCTCCTAGACCAGACACCTATATGGGCCCCTAGACCAGACCCATATATGGGCTTTTAGACCAGACCCCTATATGGGCTCCTAGACCAGACCCCTATATGGGCTCCTAGACCAGACCCCTATATGGGCTTCTAGACCAGACCCCTATATGGGCTTCTAGACCAGACCCTATATGGGCTCCTAGACCAGACCCCTATATGGGCTCCTAGACCAGACCCCTATATGGGCCTCTAGACCAGACCCTTATATGGGCCTCTAGACCAGACCCCTATATGGGCTTCTAGACCAGAACCCTATATGGGCTCCTAGACCAGACCCATATATGGGCCTCTAGACCAGACCCCTATATGGGCTTCTAGACCAGAACCCTGTATGGGCTTCTAGACCAGACCATGGCTGCAGTCATGTACAGTAGGTGCCTGTGTGTGTGTGTGTGTACTGTATGTATTTGTCTTTGTGTCTGTGTAATTGCCTGCGTATCTTCTCTCGTGTGCACATGTGCCTGCATGCCTATGCCTGTGTCCCCCTGTCTACCTGTGTGTCTGTGTGGTGCTTGCATGGCTGTGCGCCTGTATCCCTGTCTGTGAGCCTGTGCATGCCTGCCTGTCTGCCTGTGTGCTTGTGATGCACCATTTCAGATGTTGTTGATTAAGGATCAGAAAGCTAGATAGTATCAGAAGCAGCCTACTCTGCACCTTCACATGAAGCCAGGCGTTTCAAGGGAACCCAGCTCTCCATTTCATCACCATGGCAGCAGCAGGAAGCCCAGGGAGGGGATATATAATATAAAAGGTAAGAGGCAAATAGAGGTGAAAATACTGAGGTAAGATTCACCCAGGCAGGCTCTGAGCAAAATGAAGGTGTAGATATTCAAATAGAGTGAGAGAGAAAGACAAGAGAGTGAGAAAGAGGAAGAAGGAGATGGGGAAAGGAGGGTGGGATAGAGAGAGAGGGGAGAGAGAGATGGAGAAAGGAGTTGGGATAGAGAGAGAGGGGAGAGAGAGATGGGGAAAGGAGTTGGGATAGAGAGAGAGGGGAGAGAGAGATGGAGTAGTTGGGATAGAGGGGGATGGAGGAAGAGGATGATGGAATATAAAAAGAGACAGGGAAATGTAAAGGATAAAGAAAGAAAATGTAACATAAGACATAACTAAGAGAGAGAGAGAGAGAGAGAGAGAGAGAGAGAGAGAGAGAGAGAGAGTGATAAAGAGACAGAGAGAGAGAGAGAGAAAGAGAGCGAGAGAGAGAGACAGTGAGAGAAAATCAGGTATCCCAGCAGTACAGTAGCAGTAGAAAAACAGCTGGTGATCCCTAGCCTGATCCCCCTTACACAGACCCATGTCTCATTAATAACTGCTGCTGCTGGCTGACTCATTATTAAATGGCTCTTATATACTGTACAGTAGAGGTGTGTGTCTGTGTCTGTGTCCGTGTGTGTCCGTGTGTGTCCGTGTGTGTCCGTGTGTGTGTGTGTGTGTGTGTGTACACCAGTCCCATTCCCCAGAACCTACCCAATCTAGCAGGCCTTCCAAAACCCACAGCCAGGGTGATACCTGTACCAGCAGCTATTAAAGCATAAGATTACAGGGAGAACACACTGAGACAGAATAGGACTCCAAAGATACAGGAGATTGTGCCCCATTAGCTGCAAAATATGTACCTTCTTGCCACACCCATAGGGACAGCAAGTAGAATAACCAACCAGAGCCATAACATTGCTGTGTCTTTCTCACTATTTCATTATTGTCCACATTCATTTGATATTGTAGTGTCCTCTTAATTGTTACTACTTATTGACTACTATTATTTTTCCTTTCATTATCTATATGCGCCATTATTGGTTTGATATGTGTCTATTTGTTTAGTTTGGCAATATATGTGTTAACACCTTCCATGCCAATAATACACATTTTCATTTGGAGAGAGAGAGAGAGAGAGAGACAGAGAGAGAGAGGGGGGGGGGGGGGTGAAATTGAAAAGAGAACTCATGGAGAAAGAGGAAAGAGAAGACAGGAAAGAGAAGAAAGGGAGGAAGGGATGAAAGGAAGGATGGAGAAGGGAGAGGGAATAAAAGGAGAGAGAAGTGAGAGAGGAGGGAAGCACAGAGGAGAAAGGATTAGAAGTGGTGTAGCTGAGATTGACTTTATTGACTGTGACTGTAAGATTGGCTGAATCTGTTGCTTTGGCAACATTGGATTGCTGCTTTCATGCCAATAAAGCCTGTTTGGATTTGAAGTTCATTGTACATGAAACTGAACGGTCTGTCTTCCTGGAGTTAAGAGAGGATGGACAGAGTAGAAATAAGGAGAGAAGTGATAGGAGGGAGGAAAGGGAAAAGAGGGAGACATGAGAAGAGAAAGATTAAGGTTGACTTGCTGGTTATTGACTCTTGCCAAATTTCATTGAACCTACAGTGCTTCTCTGCAAAAGATGCCTCTGTCCACCCCCTCAAGAATTTAAAAGCATTGGATAGGTGTGTGCTTTGGCTGGATTTATCATATTCCTTATACCAGTACATTCCTATTAAATTCATGAGGAGGGAATGGGTGCACAGTATGGGGCAGAAAACAAGAATTTTGTCTTCTGGTACTGACAGAAAAGCTGATATTATTGTCATTGGCTGTGATTCGCTACTACAGTATAAGCCACAACAGACCTAACTTTTCCCTGGTTGGCTGGGACAGAATACTTCAGCATGGCTCAAGCGTTTCTGGGATTGGTTCTGTGCAGCATCGAGGAGGGCTGTGGTTGAGTGGTGTGTGTGTGTGTGTCCGGCAGAGATAGCTGAGCTCTAACTAAGCGTACTACACTGACGGATCCACCACCGCTTGATTGCACTATAGCTCACTAAAGCCCTCTCTTCATCCCTGCCGCACACGCACACTAACACCGTGATGTATCATCTTCGTTCTTCCCTTCAGATCATCCCATCATGAGCGACTACACGAGCAAGAGGAAAAATTGAAAGAGAGAGAGAGAGAGAGAGAGAGAGAAAGGGAGGGAGAGAGGGAGGGATGAAGGCATTGATGTGGATGGTAACGGTTATATGAGAGCAGTGAAGCCAAGCTCAAGAAGATAACATACTGAGCCAAAGACCAGAGAGAGAGAGAGAGAGCGAGAGAGAGAGAGAGAGAGAGAGAGAGACAGAGCGCGAGAGACAGAGAGAGAGAGCGCATGAGAGACAGAGAGAGAGAGAGCGCGTGAGAAACAGAGAGGGAGAGGGAGAGAGAAAGAGAGAGAGAGAGAGAGAGAGACAGAGCGCGAGAGACAGAGAGAGAGAGCGCATGAGAGACAGAGAGAGAGAGCGCGTGAGAGACAGAGGGAGAGTGAGAGAGAAAGAGAGAGAGAGAGAGAGAGAGAGAGAGAGAGAGAGAGAGAGAGAGAGAAAAGGTCAAACTTTTTTGTGCGTAAACCTTCTAATGATTTCAAGTTTTGCTCATGTAAGGAAATCCACCCTAGTCTGACCAAAATGTTTTTTTTCTGCTCAGAAAAACCTGCTATTGATTTAAGACATGTAAGATTTTTGTTTTCTCATATGTGAGAAAATCTTTCATATGAAATATGAACCCATACCGTCATGTATATAAGTAGTTCAGCATGTACATCAAGAACCATCCATTCAGGGAGCTTTGGTGTAAAACCATGCAGGTACAGTATGACCATAAATTGGATGTTGGATTATTAAATATGTTTTACTTCCCATGAGACATAACGACCCTCCATCCTAACAGATGCAGATTCATGCACATTCAACTTCAATTATTAAATATCTGTCATTTATCACACAACATATGGAGTATAGAGTGTCTACACATGCATAGTATAGAGACCAAGAATGTACACAGTTTACAAAACATTAAGAACAATTTGTCTTTCCCTTTGAATGGCACACATGCACAATCCATGTCTCAACTGTCTCAAGGCTTAAACATCCTTTTTTAACCTGTCTCCTACCCTTCATCTACACTGATTGAAGTGGATTTAACAAATTACATGAATAAGTGATCATAGCTTTCACCTGGATTCACCTGGTAAGTCTATGTCATGGAAAGAGAAGGTGTTCATAATGTTTTGAACACTCAGTGGATGTACATGTACTGAAAATTAGGTAATCCATACCTGGTTGACAGTAAGCCTACAATGTCCAAAAACACTGCACCATATGATACCGCCATGTCCCAGGTTACAGAAAGCGTGAGCTTCATCCACAGCTCATCATCTACAGTTGAAGTCAGAAGTTTACATTCACCTCAGCCAAATACATTTAAACTCCGTTTTTCACAATTCCTGACATTTAATCCTAGTAAAAAATTCCCTGTCTTAGGTCAGTTAGGATCACCACTTTATTTTAAGAATGTGAAATGTCAGATGAATAGTAGAGAGAATGATTTATTTCAGCTTTTATTTATTTCATCACATTCCCAGTGGGTCAGAAGTTAACATACACTCAAATAGTGTTTGGTAGCATTGCCTTTAAATTGTTTAACTTGGGTCAAACATTTTGGGTAGCCTTCCACAAGCTTCCCACAATCAGTTGGGTGAATTTTGGCCCATTCCTCCTGACAGAGCTGGTGTAAATGAGTCAGGTTTATAGGCCTCCTTGCTCACAAACACTTTTTCAGTTCTGCCCACAAATGTTCTATTGGATTAAGGTCAGGTCTTTGTGATGGCCACTCCAATACCTTGACTTTGTTGTCCTTTAGCCATTTTGCCACAACTTTGGAAATATGCTTGTGGTCATTGTCCTTTTGGAAGACCCATTTGCGACCAAGTTTTAACTTCCTGACTGATGTCTTGAGATGTTGCTTCAATATATCCATGTAATTTTCCGTCCTCATGATGTCATCTATTTTGTGAAGTGCACCAGTCCCTCCTGCAGCAAAGCACCCCCACATCATGATGCTGCCACCCCCGTGCTTCATGGTTGGGATGGTGTTCTTCGGCTTGCAAGCCTGCCCCTTTTTCCTCCAAACATAATGATGGTCATTATGGCCAAACAGTTCTATTTTTGTTTCATTAGACCAGAGGACATTTCTCCAAAAAGCACGATCTTTGTCCCCATGTGCAGTTGCAAACCGTAATCTGTCTTTTTAATGGCGGTTTTGGAGCAGTGACTTCTTCCTTGCTGAGCGGCCTTTCAGGTTATGTCGATATAGGACTCGTTTTACTGTGGATATAGATGATTTTGTACCTGTTTCCTCCAGCATCTTCACAAGGTCCTTTGCTGTTGTTCTGGGATTGATTTGCACTTTTCACACCAAAGTACGTTCATCTCTAGGAGACAGAACGCGTCTCCTTCCTGAGCGGTATGACGGCTGCGTGGTCCATTGGTGTTTATACTTGCGTACTATTGTTTGTACAGATGAACGTGGAGACTTGTGGAGGTCTACAAAATTTTTGGGGATGTCTTGGCTGATTTCTTTTGATTTTCCCATGATGTCAAGCTAAGAGGCACTGAGTTTAAAGGTAGGCCTTGAAATACATCCACAGGTACACATCCAGTTGACTCCAATGATGTCAATTAGCCTATCAGAAGCTTCCATTACGTAATTTTCAGGAATTTTCCAAGCTATTTTTAGGCACAGTCAACTTAGTGTATGTAAACTTCTGACCCACTGGAATTGTGATACAGTGAGTTATATGTGAAATAATCTGTATGTAAACAATTGTTGGAAAAATGACTTGTGTCATGCATAAAGTAGATGTCCTAAACGACTTGCCAAAACTATAGTTTGTTAACAAGAAATTTGCAGAGTGGTTGAAAATCGAGTTCCAACCTAAGTGTATGTAAACTTCTGACTTCAACTTTACTTTATTAACGTAGCTGGCTGTTGTAAAATAGTTTTACAGTACAAGCTGGTTTAACATAGTTAGTAGTACTATTACTACTTTGATATAACTATCAAATATGATTCTATCATTTCCATAAATCTATACTGAACCAAAACATGAGCGCAAGATGTAAAGTGTTGCTCCCATGTTTCATGAGCTGAAATAAATCTAAAATCCATACACACACAAAGCTTATTTCCCTCAAAAATGTGTTTATATCCCTGTTAGTGAGCATTTTTCCTTCGCCTAGCTAATCCTTCCACCTGACAGGTGCGGCATATCAAGAAGCTGATTAAACAGCATGGTAATTACACAGGTGCACCTTGCGCTGGGGACAATAAAAAGCCATTCTAAAATGTGCAGTTTTGTCACACAATACAATGCCACAAATGTCTCAAGTTTTGAGGAAACGTGCAATTGGCAAGCTGACTGCAGGAATGTCTACGAGAGCTGAGGTTTTGGTATGGAAAAGAATAAGCTATGGACAACAAACACAATTGCATTTTATCGATGGTAATTTCAATGAACAGAGATACTGTGATGAGATCCTGAGGCCCATTGTCATGTCATTCATCAACCATCATCACTTCATGTTTCAGCATGATAATGCATGAACCCATGTCGCAAGGATCTGTACACATGATGTGTATGACAGCGTGTTACAGTTCCCGCCAATATCCAGCAACTTCGCACAGCCATTGTAGAGGAGTGGGACAACATTCCACAGGCCACAATCAACAGCTTGGTCAACTCTATGTGAAGGAGATGTCGTGCTGCATGAGGCAAATGGGGTCACACCCGTTTTCTGATCCACACCCCTATTTTTTTTTTAAA
Organism: Oncorhynchus mykiss; assembly: GCF_013265735.2. Lineage (NCBI taxonomy): Eukaryota > Metazoa > Chordata > Actinopteri > Salmoniformes > Salmonidae > Oncorhynchus > Oncorhynchus mykiss. Next base: position 56,069,173 of record NC_048582.1, on the reverse strand, counting down.
ACATCTGTGGCCAACAAATGCATATCTGTATTCCCAGTCATGCGAAAACCACAGATTAGGGCCTAATGCATGTATTTTAATTAGCTGATTTCCTATATGAACTGTAACTCAGTAAAATCTTTGAAATGGTTGCATGTTGTGTTTGTATTTTTGTTTAGTATAGCTATCCATTATGTGAGATATGCAGGCCTCAATCCATAATGAACGGGAAAGATTGGCACCATATCATTCCATTCTCATTCAAACTATCCCTTTAAGGTACATACATTTCACTTTGGGGTCAAATATCCCTTTAAGGTTGTATAGCTGTAATTACATGGAGTACACCATTCCAAATCTCCCGAGTCTCCGGAATGCCTAGATTTAGGATCTGGGCCTAAATTGGGTACCAGGAAAACCTGCTGACTGTGTTGGGTGGGGAGGCGAAGATTGGGAAGCAGATTGGGTAGCTGTGATAGTGGGATACATCAGGGAATTAAAAGGCCGAACAGGCCAAAAGAGCCATAAAACCAACCCCAGCATCACACCTTTAATATTACACAGATACCTAGAATCAAAATGCATTACAATTTAACGTTTGAGCCTGATGTGCCAACCATGAACATGAACGGCATAGTCATGAAGTTATGTAGCAGTTAGTCCATCCTCCTAAACAGCATATATGCTCTATTTAAAGATCAAGAAGAAACATCCGCTATAGCCATAGACATAGCTATACTGTAAGTTCAATGACATACTATACTATAAACCAAATCAGTGTATTGGTTGCATACAAAAATGTGCAGGTGTTATAGTCGGTGCAGCAAAATGCTGATGTCACTAGCTCCAACAGTTCAGTAGAATGTCTCGTAAATACAATACTAATACACAAATAATCAAAAGAAAATCAAAACAAGAAATCAAGAAATGACAATATAATAGATCAATTACAGTGAGCATGTCTGGGAGTCCTGCATAAATGTACCATACATTAGGGTATCTACATTTGAACTGGATGTCAGCTTTATGTACCATAACAAGCTGTTCCTTTTAAAGGAAACTAATACCACAGATGTCCAGCAGTGTTACAACAGTCCAATGTCTGGGTTTCAAATAGCATCCTATTCCCTACATAGTGCACCCCTTTTAACCATGGCCCATAGAGTTATGGTCAAACGTGGGGCACATTATAGGGCAGGGTTCCCCAACTGGTGATTTCATTTGGCCCCCTGGGTTTTCGGAGCAAGGACACCAGGGAATCTATTGGCAAGTATTCCCACGCCTACTAGAGAGACACGCGATCGTTTACAAATGTAAGCGAGGTTTGACATTTTTATGTTTTTGTGCAATATTATATCTGTTTGGGCTTTTCTTGTGGTCACTTCGCAGTCTACAAATGAATTGTAATCATGTTCTGGACCCCCCCGACCATGCACTCAAGAAAAAAATTGTCTTGCGGCTGAATTCAGTTGATGACCGCTGATATAGGAAATAAGAGTGGCATATGGGACGAAAATAATGATTCAATCATAATGGAAACCATTTTGCCTTGTAAAACCGGTCTCAGACCAGCTGCTGAAAAAACAGGTGGCTGGAACAAAGTTAGCTGAGGAAATGCTCTTGGTTGAGGGCATCTGCTAAGCACACACTGTTATGTGATGTGATTTAATGTGGTGGCGGCGGCGGTGTGTGTGTTTCCCGTTGTGACTGCGTGCTTGTCCTGCTGTCACCACAGAAAAGAGGAGAGCGGTAGTGTGTGTGTGACTGGGCACACACTGCAAGGCTCAGGAGAAATGGTAATTCAATAGGGAGGAAATGGATCCAGGACTTGGTGTTAAAGCCCATTCTAATCCTCCAGACCTCAGACTGGTGTTAAGGTACTTTTCTACTCCCTATGTAAAGAGAGGGTCCTCAGTCTGGTAGAGATGAGTACCTACACACACACACACACACACACACACACACCAAAGAGCTGTTTCCTATGTGTGATCACAGTAACAGCAATAACATGGCTCTTGGGACCACTGCTTAGTAAACTCTGATCAGGCAACAACACAGGATCAGTCACCAAGGAACCAGTCACAAAGAGGAAACCGACTTTGAGCTGTGTGTGGTGTGTGTGTGTGTGTGTGTGTGTGTGTGTGTGTGTGTGTGTGTGTGTGTGTGTGTGTGTGTGTGTGTGTGTGTGTGTGTGTGTGTGTGTGTGTGTGTGTGTGTGTGTGTGTGTGTGTGTGTGTGTGTGTGTGTGTGTGTGTGTGTGTGCGCCTTTCACCATGACATTTAAACGAATGATAAATCACAAAAGAAATCAACATAAAGAACATACACACACTCACTTTGAGCCAGTATCCATTACCGATCAGAAGACTAGTATCAAATGAGCTCTCCAGCTGTTCTGTGTTCCTTGAACCCCCTCATTATATACTAGAGGAGAGCAGACATTGAGGCTAGTTCACTCCACTACACCAGAGGCTGGTTGAGGAACAGCAAAACATGTGCATTATTTCACCTGGAAAATGTCTAAGCTTTTGCTGAAGGGTCCTAAAGTCAGTCAACTGCAGAAGCTTTGTCTGCAGGGTCCTAAAGCTTCAGCTCAGTGGGCTACAGTCAACCTTGAGTTACACACAGTTTAATTGAATGGGACCAAATATGAGGTATTACCAATTCCCATTATATTTTCCAGAAAACAATTCAATCTCCAGTCCTTTATAGACATCTTTATTGTTCTAACACTCACATGTCTTTCTGCCTGTCTCTGTAGAACACACTCACGGGGGTGGTTAAAACCCAAATTCAATGAAATAAAAGCCCAATAAACTGACATTGCTGTTGCTAAGTCAGCACTGGGCTGTATTTTATTGCAGCTCTAGTCAGTATGTGTGTGTGTGTGTGTGTGTGTGTGTGTGTGTGTGTGTGTGTGTGTGTGTGTGTGTGTGTGTGTGTGTGTGTGTGTGTGTGTGAGAGAGTTTACACATGCTTGCTTACGTCCATGCTTGCATGTGTCTGAGTCTTCTCACATCCTTGCTTGTATTTGTGTGTTTGTCTCTGTGTCCCTGTCTGTGTCTGTGTGTGTGTGTGTGTGTGTCTGTGTCTGTGTCCCTGCATGTGTGTTAGTCTCTGCGTCCCTGTCTGTGTGTGTGTCTCTGTGTCCCTGTCTGTGTGTTAGTCTCTGCGTCCCTGTCTGTGTCTCTGTGTCCCTGTCTGTGTGTTAGTCTCTGTGTCCCTGTCTGTGTCTCTGTGTCCCTGTCTGTGTGTTAGTCTCTGCGTCCCTGTCTGTGTCTGTGTCTCTGCGTCCCTGTCTGTGTGTGTGTCTCTGTGTCCCTGTCTGTGTGTTAGTCTCTGCGTCCCTGTCTGTGTCTCTGTGTCCCTGTCTGTGTGTTAGTCTCTGTGTCCCTGTCTGTGTCTCTGTGTCCCTGTCTGTGTGTTAGTCTCTGCGTCCCTGTCTGTGTCTGTGTCTCTGTGTCCCTGTCTGTGTGTGTTAGTCTCTGCGTCCCTGTCTGTGTGTGTGTCTCTTTGTCCCTGTCTGTGTGTGTGTCTGAGTCCCTGTCTGTGTGTATTAGTCTCTGTGTCCCTGTCTGTGTGTGTCTCTGTGTCCCTGTCTGTGTGTATAAGTCTCTGTGTCCCTGTCTGTGTGTGTGTCTGAGTCCCTGTCTGTGTGTATTAGTCTCTGTGTCCCTGTCTGTGTGCGTCTCTGCGTCCCTGTCTGTGTGTGTCTCTGTGTCCCTGTCTGTGTGTGTGTCTGAGTCCCTGTCTGTGTGTATTAGTCTCTGTGTCCCTGTCTGTGTGTGTCTCTGCGTCCCTGTCTGTGTGTGTGTCTCTGTGTCCCTGTCTGTGTGTGTGTCTGAGTCTCTGTCTGTGTATGTGTCTGAGTCCCTGTCTGTCGGTCTGTGTCCACGTGTGCGTGGTCCAGACAGAGAAAGGAGCAGCAGTATTTCATAAGGCGCTCAGTGACCTCTCACCTCTAGTTTAATTACAGAGCTGGCCCTGCCACGGTCTCATTTCATCTGCCTGTCTAATGAACGACATGTGGCAGAAGGGGGGCAGATTTTGACACAGCCCTGTTCACAATGCTGGTTAGGGACATAGTCAATTACACAACATATCTGTGGACTGCAGGGAGAGACACCTGCATGATGCTGTAAGACCTCTGTTTATCTCTCTCTTGCTGTATCCCTTTATTCACTCTTAGTTTTTCTGCCTGACTCTCTCGCGCTCTCTCTTCTCTTTGTCATTCCATCATTGTATATTTTAGGTGTCATTGCCTGTCCCTTCATTTCATTTTCATCGCTCTTGCTAAACTTTCTCTGCAACCCATATTTCCCTCCTATTGTAAATTCACCTCTCTCTTTTCAACCCTTGGTTAATCTCTCTTTCGCTCTGTTTTCCTGTTTCTCTCCATCCATCAATCCCTCCATCTCTCTCTCTCTCTGTTCAGACAGGCCTGTAATAGCTTTGGTAAGATGGAGTCTTAACCATCCTGGACAGACACATTTGCATTCAGCTTTCTGGGTGCAGTCTAACCCAATTAGAATACAGCCAGTGGACATATCGCTTTCGCTCTCTCTCTCAAACGCAGACACACACACACATACACACTCCAACACAAATCCAAAGTGTGAAGATTTAGCCCATTACGACAGCTATGTCCCTGTCTGGATTGAGGCTCCATGGTCTCTATGGAAACCCTGCTGGCAGATCAACACACCTACCAAGCCCAGTGTCTAACCAGCATGCCGCAGGCCTCTGGCATTCCACCTGTCCACTTGGTTAATCACAGTAAAAACAACTTGAACAAAGCTGTCACAGGACACTGACATGCAATACATACATACACACATTATACTATATACAGTTTCTAACTGTACCAGGAGAAAACGCACATACACATAAACACATACAGTAGCATTCAAAAGTTTGGACACACCTACTCATTCAAGCGTTTTTCTTTATTTTGACTATTTTCTACATTGTGGAATAGTAGTGAAGACATCAACACTATGAAATAAAACATATGGAATCATGTATTAACCAAAGAAGTATTAAAACTAATCAAATATATGTTATATTTTAGATTCTTCAAAGTAGCCACCCTTTGCCTTGATGTTGGCTGCATTTCCATCACTCTACAGTCCAACTCATCCCAAACCATCTCGATTGGGTTGAGTTCAGGTGATTGTGGAGGCCAGGTCATCTGATGCAACACGCTATCACTCTCCTTCTTGGTCAAATAGCCCTAACACAGCCTGGAGGTGTGTTTTGGGTCATTGTCCTGTGCGTGTCTCCAGCCTGGTATGTCCTGTGCCAGCTCCACGCACGAAGCCTACAGTGATGATCCATGGCCAAGGAGCCTCCAGTGATGATCCATGGCCCGGAGCCTCCAGTGACGATCCATGGCCCAGAGCCTCTAGAGATGATCCAAGGTCCGGAGCCTCCAGCGACGGTTCCCAGTCCGGAGCCTCCAGCGACAGTTCCCAGTACGGAACTGAGTCCCCGGCGACGATCTACGGTCCGGAGTCCCCGGCGACGATCCATGGTCCGGAGCTTCCGGTGACGATCCACGGTCCGGGGGTTCCGGCGACGATCCACGGCCCGGGTCCTCCGGTGACGATCCCGGTCCGGAGTCTCTGGCGACAATCCACGGTCAGGAGCCATCTGCTGCGATCTACGGTCCGGGGTCCCAGGCGGCGATCTATGGTCCAGAGTCCCCGGCGACGATCTACGGTCCGGAGTCCCCGTCGACGATCTACAGGCCGGAGTCCCAGGCGATGATCCACGGTTTGATTCCTCCAGCGATGATTCACGGTCAGGAGCTTCCGGCGTCGATCCCCGCACCAGTGGCGCCACCGAAGTTGGCAGAGCCACGTATGGAGCTGGGTCTGTGTTCCGCACCGGAGCCGCCACTGAGGGTAGATGTCCACCCGGACCCTCTCCTATAGGTTCAGGTTTTCGGGTTGAGTCGGCACCTTTGGGGGGGGGGGGGGGGGGGGGGGGGGGGGGGTACCGTGACTAGGGTGGGCAATCTATGTTTTCTATTTCTTTGTTAGCCTATTATGGTTCCCAATCAGAGGCAGCTGTCATTTCGTTGTCTCTGTTTGCGGATCATATTTAGGCAGCCTTTACCCACCTGTTGTTTGCCTGTGAGCAGCCCAGAACATCACGTTTCGTTTTCTTCTGAGTTTCGTTTTTGGTGAGTTTCAAATGTATTAAACATGTGGAACTCTAAGTACGCTGCGCCTTGGTCCATTCATTCAGACGATTGTGACATGATAGTCCCACTACGTGCAAACCAGATGTGATGGAGTATCGCTGCAGAATACTGTGGTAGCCATGCTGGTTTAGTCTGCCTTGAATTCTAAATAAATCACAGACAGTATCCCCAGCAATGCAGCCCTACACCATCACACCTCCTCCTCCATTCTTCATGGAAGGAACCACAAATGAGAAGATCCTCCGTTCTCCTACTCTGCGTCTCACAAAGACATGCCGGTTGGAACCAAAAATCTCTGGGGGCGCTGTTGGAAGCCAAGGATATAGAATGCGTTTAGAATGCGTTTCCCTATCGCTCCTGAGTTAGTGACCAAATGTATATATTTAAAACCTCTTGAAGCTAGGGGGCACTATTTTTATTTTTGGAAAAATAACGTTCCCAAAGTAAACTGCCTATTTCTCAGGACCAGATGCTAGAATATGCATATAATTGACAGCTTGGGGTAGAAAACCCTCTAAAGTTTCCAAAACTGTAAAAATATTGTCTGTGAGTATAATAGAACTGATATTGCAGGCGAAATCCTGAGAAAAATCCAGGAAGTGACTCTTATTTTGAAACCCCTGTCTTTCTATGCATCCCTATTGACCATTGAAAGGGATATCAACCAGATTCCTTTTTCTGTGGCTTCCCTAAGGTGTCTACAGCCTTTAGACGTAGTTTCAGGCCTTTATTTTGAAGAATGAGCGTAAACGTCCACATTGCGTAAGTGGTCCGTTGTTGGCTCTCAGTGTGATTTTTACGCAAAACAGAGAGGTAGCCATTTTTGCTCCAGGTCCTAGTGAAAAGCCAACTGTCCCGGTTGATATATTATCGAAAAGATATTTGAAAAACACCTTGAGGATTGATTATAAAAAACGTTTGCCATGTTTCTGTCGATATTATGGATATAATTTGGAATTTTTGTCTGCGCTGTCGTGACCGCCATTTCCGATGGATTCCTAGGCATAACGCATCAAAATAGCGGAGGTATTTGGATATAAAAAATATCTTTATGGAACAAAAGGAACATTTGCTGTACTCACTTTTGCTGCCAGCGGTTTAGACATGAATGGCTGTGTTGAGTTATTTTGAGGGGACAGCAAATTTACACTGTTATACAAGCTGTACACTCACTACTTTACATTGTAGCAATGTGGCATTTCTTCAGTGTTGTCACATGAAAAGATATACTCAAATATTTACAAAAATGTGAGGGATGTACTCTTGTTTGTGATATACTGTATATGTATATATATAAATACTCATTATTCCACTCATATTATCGTTTTTTATTTGTATCATTACTATTTTATTTTGATCTAATGCCAATATCTGTCTGTTTGCAAGGTTCAGTCGCAGTTTTACCACTTGTATTGCACTTAAACCTCTCTTAACCGAGGTTAGTTTTCCGTAGACTCTGCTGGGGACCAATCTATGCATGTTTGGTTTACTCTGGTTAAATGGACACAAACCTCAGGTAGCACAAAGTAAAAGTTATCATGCTTTGCTCTAAACTCTTTTTGTATTTAGGGTTTGCTTGCATTTCAGTTGGGGAGATGCTTCGGCAAGGGAGGTTGTGAGGGAAGGGGTTTTTCCCTCTTTATTTGTATATAGTTTTTATATGTTTTTTGCCCTTCGTTGCTTGTCTTTGTTTTTAAAATTAGCGCTACTAGGGTCAACTAAGGTCTTTAGTTAACATTGTACCTTGTCCTTTACATGTCCTCTCTCTCTCTTAAGACATGACTCAGCCTAGTGTAGCACATCCAGATGGAGGGAATGGTTTTAATGTTCTTACTTGGAACTGCAAGGGCATAAATAACCCAGTTAAACATAGTAAGGTGCGACACCATCTTCATCAATTGAAAGCTCACATCATCTTTCTCCAAGAAACTCATCTGAAGGTATCACAACACTCAAGTCTTCGGTGCAGATGAGTGGGTCAGGTGTTCCATTCCTCATTTCAGAGTAAGGCAAGAGGGGTGGCTATTTTACTTCACAGATCGGTACCTTTTACATGTTCTAATGTGATCACAGATCCCCATGGTAGATACATAATTGCCAGTGGTAGGCTGCTCAATATGAACGTACTTCTTTTTAATATTTATGCTCCTAATTGGGACAGTGTTGATTTTTTCAAATCGGTTTCCTCTACACTCCCCGATATGTCTTTTCATATGTTGATCTTAGGTGGTGACTCTAACTGTTGGTTAGACCCACATTTGGATCAATCCTCCACTAAACCTACTACCTTGTCAACCTCAGCTAGAGTTGTCCGAACCTTTATGTCTGAATGTTTAATCCATCTGGAAAAGCATACTCTTTTTTCGCATCGGTTCACCACACTTTTGCGCGCATAGACTACTTCCTTGTAGATGACAGACTTCTCCATTCCATATCTTCATGTTCATATAATCCAATTGTTGTATCTGACCACGCCCCTGTCACTATGGAAGTGGTCTTTCAAACTGTTGACAACCTGCGACCGCCTTGGCAACTAAATACTCAACAGCTCAGTAATGAACACCTTGCCAATTTTGTTAGGGGTCAAATCAACTTTTCATGAGTACAAATAGAACCCAAACATCTCTGTGTCTACTCTCTGGGAAACTTTGAAAGCTTATAACTGAGGTGAAATGATTTCCTACACTGCACATGAGAAGAAACGGAAAAAGGATAGGCTATCTATGTTAACAAGCTGTATTGCCCAATTAGATGACATTTATGCTGTTTCTCCTACTCCAGATATTTATAAGAAGCATTTAACTATGCAAGCAGAATGTGACACATTATTAACAGACCAGGTTACTGAACTGCTTGTCAAATCTAGGAGCACTTACTATGAACAAGGAGACAAAGCTTGTAAATTCATAGCTCACGTCAACTATCATCATCACACCAGATTCCTAAAATGCGTACATTGTCTGGGATATCATTAGACTCTAGGGGTATCAATGATGAGTTCAAGAGATTTTACCAGTCTTTATATACTTCTGAAAGTAAAGTGGATAAATTGGAATTGGATGATTTCTTCCACTCACTTGCTGTGCCTTCTGACAGCCGGGATTTGATTTGAAAAAATCCCTTCAATCAGGGAGAAGCTCAGGGCCTAACAGCTACTCGGTATAAGTTTCTCTCCAAATTAGCCCCTATTCTTATTGAAATGTACAATGAAGCATTTGTAAATGGTCCTCTCCCACAGACGCTCACTCAGGGAACCATTTGTCTTATTATAAAAAAAAACAAAGATCCTCTTGACTATGTATCATAGCGTCCAATTAGCCTGCTAAATGTTGATTATAAAATTCTAGCCAAACTTCTGGCAACGCATCTGGAAACAGTCCTCCCATCAATTATCTCATCGGATCAAACATGATTTTTTTTAAATAGACACTCATTCTTCAATCTTCGACGATTATTTAATATTATATATAATTCTTCTGTCACCAATGCCTCTGAAGCCATTATATCCCTGGATGCGGAGAAAGCGTTTGACCGGGTGGAATGGAAATACACTCTAAATAAATTTGGCTTTGGCTCCAAATTCATTACTTGGATAAGACTTCTGTACTCATCCCCTCAAGCCTCTGTCAGGACTAATAACACTCAATCCATTTCCGTTTGCAACGATCAACACGCCAGGGTTTCTCTTTAAGGCCCTTACTGTTTGCCCTCAACATAGAACCCCTTGCAATAGCACTTCGCTTCAACCCCCTCATCAAAGGTACACAAACTGTCTCAATATGCAGATGATGTATTATACAACCTTTCTGTTTCTGTTCCTGCTGCCCTTGCCACTTTCACATCCTTCGGTCACGGTGTAATATGGCTGCAAAAAAATTCCCCTTTACATAACTTGCCATTTAAAATTGCTCACAGTAGTTTTATTCATTTCGGGGTACATGTCACAATCAGATATGAAAACCTTTTTCAAGGCAACTTTGCTCCTCTTTTAACCCGTACTAAGAACGATTCATAAAATGAGTGCCTAACCAATTGTGCTATTATGTGTTTTTTTTTTTTGATTATTTGTAAATTATTTTGCACATAATATTTCGGCCACCGAAAAAGAGCTTCTGGATATCAGGACAATGGTCACTCACCTCGGATTAGACAAAGATTTTTTCTTCAACAAGCACGACGCACAGGATTTACTTCGAACACCCGACAAGGCCAACAGCCCCGTCATTGGCAAGAGAAAGAGACACAGGTACAGAGTACACAGAGCAGGATGCCTCGTAAGGGTGGGAGAGCTGTCATTACCTTCAATAAATTAGACGTTCACGAATATCCTGCCAACAGAAACTGTAACGTCTTATGTTTCATGGAATTGTGGCTGAATGATGACATGGATATTCAGTTAGCGGGATATACGCTGCACCGGCAAGAAAGAACAGCACAGACTGGTGGAGGGGTGGGTCTGTGCATATTTGTAAACAACCGCTGGAGCACGACATCTAAGAAATCAGTCTTACCTCATTTCGATCAACATGTTAAATGCGCAAAATTCTAGATCACCTGTACTCCACACACAGAGACACATACAGAGCTCTCCCTCGCCCTCCATTTGGTAAATCTGACCGCAATTCTATCCCCCTGAAACCTGCTTTCAAGCTAAAATGAAAGCAGGCTACACCAGTGACTTGGTCTATATAAAAGTGGTCAGATGAAGCAGATGCTAAACTACAGGACTGTTTTGCTAGCAAAGACTGGAACATGTTTCTGGATTCTTCCGATGGCATTGAGGAGTACACCACATCAGTCACTGGCTTTATCAATAAGTGGATCAAGGACTTTGTCCCCACAATGAGTGTACATACATACCCAAACCAGAGGCCATGGATTACAGGCAACATTCGCAGTGAGTTAAAGGTTAGAGCTCGCGCTTTCAAGATGCGGGACTCTAACCCGGAAGCTTATAAGAAATCCTGCTATGCCCTCCGACGAACCATCAAACAGGCAAAGCGCCAATACAGGGCTAAGATTGAATTGTACTACACCGGCTCCGACGCTCGTCTTACGTGGCAGGGCTTGCAAACTGTTACAGACTACAAAGGGATGCACAGACGCGACCTGCCCTGTGACACAAGCCTACTAGATGAGCTAACTCACTTCTATTCTCGCTTCGAGGGAAGAAACACTGAGGCATGCTTGAGAGCATCAGCTGTTCCGGACGACTGTGTGATCACACTCTCCATAGCTGAAGCGAGTAGACCTTCAAACAGGTCAACATTTTACAAGGCCACGGGGCCAGACGGATTACCAGTACGTGTGCTTCGGGCATATGCAGACCAACTGGCAGTTGACTTCACTGACATTATTCAACATGTCCATGATTGAGCCTGTAATACCAACATGTTTCAAGCAGACCACCATAGTCACGTTACCCAAGAACACTAAAGCAATCTGCCTAAATGACTACAGACTCATAGCACTCAAGTCCGTAGCCATGAAGTGGTTTGAAAGGCTGGTAATCGCTCACATTAACACCATTATCAGTGCCTCTTTGCTTGACATCATGGGAAAATGAAAAGAAATCAGCCAAGCCAAAACATTGAAGACCTCCACAAGTCTGGTTCAACCTTGGGAGCAATTTCCAAACGCCTGAAGGTACCATGTTCATCTGTACAAATAATAGTATGCAATAGTACGCAAGTATAAACACCATGGAACCACGCAGCCATTATACTGCTGGTCTGATGAGACAAAAATAGAACTGTTTGGCTATAATAACCATCATTATGATTGGAGGAAAAAGGGAGATGGTTTGCTAGCCGAAGAACACCATCCCAACCGTGAAGCACAGGGGTGGCAGCATCATGTTGTGTGGGTGCTTTGCAGCAGGAGGGACTGGTGCACTTCACAAAATTGATGGCATCATGAGGACGGAAAATTACGTGGATATAGTGAAGCAACATCTCAAGATATCAGTCAGGAAGTTAAAAGTTGGTCCCAAATGGGTCTTCCAAATGGACAATGACCCCAAGCACACTTTCAAAGTTGTGGCAAAATGGCGTAAGGACAACAAAGTCAAAGTACTGGAGTGACCATCACAAAGCACTGACCTCAATCCTGTTGAAAATTTCTGGGCAGAACTGAAAAAGTGTGTGCAAGCATGGAGGCCTACAAACCTGACTCAGTTACACCAACTCTGTCAGCAGGAATGGGCCAAAATTCACCCAACTTATTGTGGGAAGCTTGTGGAAGGCTACCTAAACGTTTGACCCAAGTTAAACAATTTAAAGGCAATGCTACCAACTGATAATTGAGTGTATGTAAACTTCTGACCCACTGGGAATATGATTAAATAAATAAAAGCTGAAATAAATCATTCTCTCTACTATTCTTCTGACATTTCACATTCTTAAAATAAAGTGGTGATCCTAACTGACCTAAGACAGGGAATTTTTAGTAGGATTAAATGTCAGGAATTGTGAAAAACTGAGTTTAAATGTATTTGGCTAAGGTGAATGTGAACGTTCGACTTCAACTGTACCTCAATTAGCCCAACTAACCGGTGCCTGTATATAGCCTCACTACTGTTATTTTCACTGTTTTTATTGGTGTTTTTATTTCTTTACTTATTGTTCACCTAATACCTTTTGTTTCCTTAAAAATTGCACTGTTGGTTAGGGCCTGTAAGTAAGCATTTCACTGTAAGGTTACTTACAGGCCCTAACCAACAGTGCAATTTTTAAGGAAACAATAGGTATTAGGTGAACCTGTTGTATTTAGCGCACGTGACAAATAAACTTTGATGTGATTTGGAACACTGGTCTTTGCTACACCTCTCCTTAGTCACAATAATTAATTATATTAAAATTAATACTCTCCCTATATTCTTAAATCTCAAAAAGTGCCTACCGATTTTTCTTCCCAAAACATTTTTCAAAAATATCAAGGGTCTAATTCTATCTTTTATATGGGACAAAAGCCCCCTAGGATACGAATACAGCTTTCTAAGAGGCCCAAACCGGACAGCGATCTAGCGCCACCGGATTTCAGATTCTATAATTGGGCCACTAACCTTAGGATCATTCAGTACTGGTTGCAGAGCAAAGAGATGTTCCCTTTAGAGTGTTTTCTATCCAAATCTACCAGTTATATGCAATTTGGCTAGAGATGGGGGCCTCTTCATCTATACCGGCATCATTGTCTTCCCTCGCTCACTCCTCCGTTACAGGCCCTTACTCCTTCTTCACCAAAAATGTGTCAAAACAGCAATCAATAAATTTAGGCGCCACTTTGAGTTTCAGATAACCTCTTCTTTCAATCATGTAGCCTCAAACCCACCATTTCCCCCATCTATGGTTGTTGGTGCTTCCTCAACATGCACTAGTCTAGGTATTAAAAGATTCAGACATCTCTATATTAACAATGCCTTTAGTATGTTTGAACTAGAGGTCGACCGATTAATCGGAATGGCCAATTAATTAGGGCAGATTTCAAGTTTTCTTAACAATCGGTAATCAGTATTTTTACACCTTCATTTAATCATTTAACTAGGCAAGTCAGTTAACCTGTCTAGGGCAGGGGGCATCATTCGGAATTTTGGATGAAAAGCATGCCCAAATGTAACGGTCTGCCTGCTACTCGGGCCCAGAAGATAAGATATCCATATAACTGGTAGATTTGGATAGAAAACACTCTAAAGTTTCCAAAACTGTTAAAATAGTCTCTGTGAGTATAACAGAACTGATTTAGAAGTCGAAAACCTGAGAAAAATCCATTCAGGAAGTAGTTTTTTTTGGTTTGGTAGTTTTCTATTCAATGCCATTACAGTATCCATTGACATAGGACTCCATTTGCAGTTCCTATGCCTTCCACTAGATGTCAACGGTCTTTAGAAATAGTTTCAGGCTTGTATTCTTATAAATGAGGGAGTAAGACCAGTCTGAACGAGTGGACCCAAACGTGACGCAGAGTTTTTTTCAGGCGCATGTGCATTTCTTGTTTACCTTTTATATTGACGCCGTTTTTGTCCGGTGGAAATATTATAGATAATTTAGGCTAAAAAACAACCTTAGGATTGAATATAAACATAGTTTTACATGTTTCTATGAACTTTACGGATACAATTAGGATTTTTTGTCTGATTGTTTTGACTGAGTTTGAGCCTGTGGATTACTGAAGAAAACTCGCTAACAAAACTGAGGTTTTTGGACTTCATCGAACAAAAGGAACATTTATTGAGTAAATGAATGTCTTCTGATTAACACCATATGAAGATCATCAAAGGTAAGGGATTAATTGTATCTCTATTTCTGAGTTTTGTAACGCTTCTGCTTGGCTGGTTACTGTTTGTAATAATTTGTCAACTGGGCTATGTTCTGGGCTAGGTATGTTCTGGGCTAAGTATGCTTTCGCCGAAAAGCATTTTATAAATATGACACTGTGGTTGGTTTAACAAGAAGTTCATATTTAAACCTATGTAAAATATGTTTTGTTTTCTGAATTTTTATAATGAGCATTTCTGTAATTGAATTTGACGCTCTGCAACCTCACTGGATGTTGGCCAGATGGGAAGCTAGTATCCCACATACCCTAGAGAGGTTATTAAGAACACATTCTTATTCAATGACAACCTAGGAACAGTGGGTTAACTGCCTTGTTTAGGGACAGATTTATACCTTGTCAGCTCGGGGATTAGTTTTTGCAACCTCCCGGTTACTAGTCCAACGCTCTAACCACCTGCCTTACAAGGCACTCCACGAGGAGCCTACATGGCAGGCTGACTACCTATTATGCGAGGGCAGCAAGAAGCCAAGATAAGTTGCTAGCTAGCATTAAACTTTTCTCATGAAAATCAATCAATCTTAACATAATCACTAGTTAACTACACATGGTTGATGATTTACTAGTTTCTCTAGCGTGTCCTGCATTGCATATAATCGATGCGGTGCCTGTTAATTTCTCATCGAATCACAGCCTACTTCGCCAAACGGGTGATGATTTAACAAGCGCATTCGCGAAAAAAGCACTGTCGTTGCACCAATGTGTAC
The DNA here is from genome assembly GCF_013265735.2 of Oncorhynchus mykiss. NCBI lineage: Eukaryota > Metazoa > Chordata > Actinopteri > Salmoniformes > Salmonidae > Oncorhynchus > Oncorhynchus mykiss. The sequence continues at coordinate 56,053,948 of NC_048582.1, read as the reverse complement.
CTAACCATAAACATCAATGCCTTTCTTAAAATTAATACACAAGTATATATTTTTAAACCTGCATATTTAGTTAATATTGCCTGCTAACATGAATTTCTTATAACTAGGGCAATTGTGTCACTTCTCTTGTGTTCCGTGCAAGCAGTCAGGGTATATGCAGCAGTTTGGGCCGCCTGGCTCGTTGCGAACTGTGTGAAGTCCATTTACTCCTAACAAAGACCGTAATTAATGTGCCAGAAATGTATATAATTATGACATAACATTGAAGGTTTTACAATGTAACAGCAATATTTAGACTTAGGGATGCCACCCGTTAGATAAAATACGGAACGGTTCCGTATTTCACTGAAAGAATAAACGTTTCGTTTTTTGAAATGATAGTTTCCGGATTCGACCATATTAATGACCAAAGGCTCGTAGTTCTGTGTGTTATTATGTTATAATTAAGTCTATGATTTCATATAGGAGTCTGACTGAGCTATGGTAGGCAGCAACAGGCTCGTAAGCATTCATTCAAACAGCACTTTCGTGCGTTTTCCAGCAGCTCTTCACTGTGCTTCAAAGCATTGAGCTGTTTATGACTTCAGCTTATCAACTCCCGAGATTAGGCTGGTGTAACTGATGTGAAATGGCTAGCTAGTTAGCTGGGTGAGCGCTAATAGCGTTTCAATCGGTGACGTCACTCGCTCTGCGACCTTAAAGTAGTTGTTCCCCTTGCTCTGCAAGGGCTGGGGCTTTTGTGGAGCGATGGGTAACGATGCTTTGAGTGTGGCTGTTGTTGATGTGTTCCTGGTTCGAGCCCAGGTAGGGGCGAGGAGAGGGACGAAAGCTATACTGTTACACTGGCAATACTAAAGTGCCTATAAGAACATCCAATAGTCAAAGGTATATGAAATACAAATGGTATAGAGAGAAATAGTCCTATAATTCCTATAATAACTACAACCTAAAACTTCTTACCTGGGGAATATTGAAGATTCATGTCAAAAGGAACCACCAGCTTTCATATCTTCTCATGTTCTGAGCAAGGAACTGAAATGTTAGGTTTTTTACATGGCAAATATTGCATTTTTACCTTCTTCTCCAACACTTTGTTTTTGATTTATATAAACCAAATTGAACATGTTTCATTATTTATTTTTTGGCTAAATTGATTTTATTGATGTTTCATATTAATTAAGTAAAACTAAGTGTTCATTCACTATTGTTGTAATTGTCCTTATTACAAATACATGTAAAAAATCAGCCGATTAATAGGTATCGTTTTTTTTTGGTCCTCCAATAAACGACATCGGTACCGGCGTTGAAAAATCATAATCGGTCGACCTATAGTTTGAACAAATATCAGTAAAATTTGGTCTCCCCAGACATCATTTCTTTAGGTTTTTACAAGTCCGGAGTTATGTCCCTTCCTGGCGAAATACAGTTTGACACATTTTGTATCCCACTTCCTCCTCTGAAAGGCACCTTGTCAATCTATCAAATTTTGTCAAATTTGCTCACTACAAACCACCTCATTAACTTCTTTGGGGTACCCCCCCCCTTCTTCTCAATTTCCGCCTAAAGACATACCCTAGTCTAACTGCCTGTAGCTCAGGCCCAGAGGCGTATTATTGGTATCATTTGAAAGGAAATTCTGAATTTTGAGGAAATGTGAATTGAATGTAGGAGAATATAACACAATAGATCTGGTAGAATAAAATACAAGGAAATAAACATACGTTTTCAGTTTTTTATTGTTGCTGCATCATCTTTCAAATGACCAAGAACAGCCAAACATACAGATAGGATGCTGGGGAGCTACATGGCATTGAGCATTAAGTCACTCAAGTGTCCCACACAAATGTAACCAAATGTACCCAAGTGGCCGAATTGGTACAGTGATACATTTTGAAGGAAAGAACTATATACAAAATACATAAATGCTATTCTAACACCCTCCAAAAATATATATATAAAATATATATATATATTTAAAAAAAATAATAAAAATATTAATAATAAAACAAACAAATAACAAGGGTAACTATTCACATATTTTCTATTTACAATATTGTGAAGACCCTCAGTCCTCTACACAATATTGTGCTGCTGGTGCCATGGCCCATAGCAGTCTTGTTCTGCTGTAAAGCAAAGTCTTACTGAACAGGTGGTGCAGGTGATGGGGCATTTCCTGTGACAAAGGGCACAACGACGTCTCCCTACTGTGCCCTTTTTGCACTGAGGTACATTCATGCCTGCAGAGATTAATCTGGACAGGTGAACACCACTGGTTGGAGCAGAAGGGACAGAGGTAGAGGGGACAGAAGGTGCTACAGTGGACTTGCTGTAGCTAGCAAGCTCCTGGATGAGCAGCTCCCTGAAGGCTAGCTGTGAGATGGGGGGCTGTCCACAGCTCTTAGCCATTTCCTTCTGGAGGATGAAGGCATTCACCACAGCAATGTCAATGAAATTATAGAAAAATGTCTTGTACCATTTCATGGTCTTGTGGAGAACATTGTAGAATCCTATCAGTGCATCTGACAGGTCCACACCTCCCATGCTCTTGTTGTAGTCCTTCACAGCAGCTGGAATGGGGACATTTGTTGTGGTCCATGCCCCGGCACCGTCCTTCACACGCCTGACGACGTATCTATCAATTTCCTCTATAATTTGGGTTAAATCAGTATACCTAGACTTTGTTTTAGCTTTTCCTGATTTATTCGCAATATTTTAAATATATAAACTTGTTGAAAATGCTATTGAATATGTACTGCTATGCGTAACACGCGTGGCTCCGTCAAGTAGGATTTGCTATGGCGAATGAACCTGTTTTACGGCAGAGTTTACGACAAAGGCTGGTCCTCGAACGTATAACCATTACATATTGCAGTTTACCTCAGCTCATTGGCTATCTTCCAAGCTAGATTTCAAAATGATCAGTGGTCATTGGGCCAAAATAAAGTCATTCAACGATAGACCGGTCCTACCATTGGTGCACAATGATGTCATTGATTGGTGTCTTCAAATCGGTTTGTTTCGGTCAATATGTTCCGGGAAAAGAACCATCATGTATGGTTGTGTTAGTAACAACAAGGATTACAATGAAACCAACCATGACTGGATAAACATTTGTTTAGTGTGTGTAATTACCACAAACGCATCTTCCAAAGTTGAATGAGACGGAAATCATGACGCAAGCGGTTTACAAATGTTTCGTGTAAGGCTATAAAAATGGATGTTATCAAACAAAACTTACATTCACTGTGTAGTTAGGACACATGGCATGGCCACCAGAGGAAGATCTTCAAAGGTAAGCGATTCATTTTATTGTTATTTCTGACTTTTATGACGCTAATGCTTGGTTGGAAAATGCTAGTAATACTTGTGTGTGCGTGGCGCCGTCCTCAGAAAATAGCATGTTTACTTTTGCAGTAACGGCTTTTTGAAATCTGACACAGCGGCTGGATTAATAAGACGTTCCTCTTTTAAATGATGTAAGATACATGTATTTACAAGAATGTTTACTATAACAAATGGTGTATTTAGAATGTTAGCTCTCTGCAGTTTCACCGGATGTTGGCCTGGTGGGACGTTAGTGTCTCACCTACCCTAGAGAGGTTAAACAAAATTAAATCCTCATGGGAGGAGGAACTGGGTGAGGAAATATCTGATCATCTATGGGAAGGGGCACTCAAAAGGGTACATACCTCTTCTATTTGCGCTCGGTACGGTCTCTTTCAATGCCAACTCATTCATAGGGCCTACTGGACCAAAGCAAGATTATCCAAAATTTACAAGGATGTGAACCCTAATTGTGTACTGTTATGATTATTATGAATAATGACTAAATGATGTATACATTTAAGGTAGAATTATAACTAACATAATTCTACCCTGTCTTTCTATAATGATAAATAATGTTTGTTCATTAGGAAGGGGTTATGTCGCATAGACCTAGGAAGAAAGGAATGTATGTGTGTGTCAAAAGAGAAAGAAGAGGCGCATGAACCTATGTTTGAACCGACCTGGCTGTAACTCTGGAGAGATAAGTTAAGACAGGGAGAGCCCCTCCAGAGCTCTTGTATCTGGGGGAGACTGGAACTGTCAGCTGAGTGGTAATACACTGTGGTGAGACTCATAAGAAAATCCCTATGTTGCTGTGTATGTATGTGTGTAGGGTAAGAGAAAGTTCTATAAAAGGAAGGTCTTTGTATATGTACAGCAGCGCTCTCGTAAATAAACCTTACTGACTATTGTAAACTGGCCTCTGTATATTTCATTTCAATAAGAACCTTACAAATTCTTAAGTAATAGACAGAGTAATTTAAGTGAATTTCAGTTTCTGAACATTGAGAACAAAATTCTCAGAACGGTACGATGTAACCAGTTTCCTTCTAATCATGTAGACATGTTTTGGTATTGCCCATCTCTTGTTTGTTTCTAACACACTCTCAGAATTGAGGCACACAGATCGAGGCAGACCCTTTTATTGCATTTTGGGGGGTTTCCTTACCCACAACACAACTGACCAAAATGAATAAGGATGTAATTGCCTTTGTCATTTTGTTAGCAAGACGTTTAATTTTCCTTAGATGGAAATCCTCTGCACCCCCTTCTCATGCTCTTTGGATTAAATACATTTTGAATTTCATAAAGTTGGAAAAAATTAAACACTCACTCAATGGGTCTATAGACAAATTCTATGCAATGTGGGCTCCCTTCTTTTCTTATGACTACATTTCCCTGTAGTTCCAGAGTGATGTATATTTATATATCGGTGATGTAAGAGGCCTGGTATGTGTAAACACCCATCTCGGATGTCAAGGACTGTATTATCTGTGCTAGTTGACCTGTAACAGCTGTATCTTAATATATATCATTTTTTTCTTAGTTTTTTCTTTTATTTGTATATTTGTCTCACTCTTTATTTTGCTGTATTGTTGTATTTGATGTGTTGTTTTATATTACTAACAAATAACTTACAAGTGCAATAATTTTATAAATGCTGGTGTTGAAAATCCAATAAACAAAGTTTTTTTTTAAAAAGGGACCAAAAATCTCAAATTTGGACTAAGTTTGTCCAAAGGACATATTTCCACCGGTCTAATGTCCATTGCTTGTGTTTCTTGGCCCAAGCAAGTCTTTCTTCATATTGGTGTCCTTTATTAGTGGTTTCGTTGCAGCAATTCGAACATGAAGGCCTGATTCACGCGGTCTCCTCTGAACAGTTGATGTTGAGATGTGTCTGTTAATTAAACTCTGTGAAGCATTTATTTGGGCTGCAATAAGAGGTTCAGTTATCTCTAATGAACATATCCTCTGCAGAAGAGGTAACTCTGGGTCTTCCTTTCCTGTGGCGGTCCTCATAAGAGGCAATTTCATCATAGAGCTTAATGGTTTTTGCGACTGCACTTGAAGAAACGTTAAAAGTTTGTGAAATTTTCCGCATTGACTGACTTTCATGTCTTAAAGAAATGATGGACTTTTATTTCTCTTTGCTTATTTGAGCTGTTCTTGCCATAATATCGACTTGGTCTTTTCCCAAATAGGGCTATCTTCTCTATACCATACTTATCTTTTGGGTTACTACATGATTAAATATTTGTTATTTCATAGTGTTGATGTCTTCCCTATTGTTCTACAATGTAGAAAATAGTAAAAAATAAAGAAAAACCCTTGAATGAGTAGGCGTGTTCAAAGTTTTCACTGGTATTGTACATTTCAACACACACACACACACACACACACACACATATAAATGCACACACACGCACACACAAACACACACACAGAAATGCAAAATAAAATTTAAAAAACACCATAAAGATCGGACCTTAGTTCAAATGTCAGATCTGAATCAGAAAACAGTCTGGTAGATATCCCACTGTGGAATGTTTTTTGATGAAGCTTGTCTGGTCAATGCATCATATGAAATTACATGTATGAGAGTCAAACCAAAGTAGAGAGAAGAGACAGAGAGAAAGAGAGATTGTGTCTGTGTACAATAGAAACCATGTATATGTGTGCATTCGCGCTTGTGCGTGAGTGTGTGTGTGTTTGAGACTGTAAGTGTGTGCGCTTGCGCCTCTGTGTGTGTGTGTGGCGTGTGAGTTCAAGCCAGTGTGTGTGTGTGTGTTGCCCTGAGAGTTGAGACACATCAATCGACACAGAAAAGTCATCATGAAAAAGGTGACTATCCTCGTGGGTCCCTCTGTAATACGGTATAATACCAGCGCTTACACACACAGAATCAATACCACCTTTGAGGTTTTACTCTGACCCTTTCTCTATGGGCTGGATATAATGAAAGACATTACATGAACGCAAAATATTGCTGTTATGACAGAGTGGGAAACCAGACACACACCATCGCCGTCAACTACACAAAGACACACAAAAACACACACAAACACAAACACACACCAGAGGACGATGCCAGGATGTGACGGCAATAAACTGGTTAGGAACAAGGGAATATTGGACACAAATAAGCAAACAATCAGACAAACAGCTGTGTTAGGATCATGGAATGGGCCTAAATTACCCACTAAGACAGAGACTTATAGACAGCTGTGGTAGGATCATGGAATGGGCCTAAATGACCCACTAAGACAGAGACTTATAGACAGCTGGGTTAGGAACAGACAGCTGGGTTAGGAACAGGGAATGGGCCTAAATGACCCACTCAGACATAGAGACTTATAGACAGCTGGGTTAGGATCTTGGAATGGGCCTAAATGACCCACTAAGACAGAGACTTATAGACAGCTGTGTTAGGATCATGGAATGGGCCTAAATGACCCACTAAGACAGAGACTTATAGACAGCTGGGTTAGGAACAGACAGCTGTGTTAGGATCATGGAATGGGCCTAAATGACCCACTAAGACAGAGACTTATAGACAGCTGGGTTAGGAACAGACAGCTGGGTTAGGAACAGGGAATGGGCCTAAATGACCCACTCAGACATAGAGACTTATAGACAGCTGGGTTAGGATCATGGAATGGGCCTAAATGACCCACTAAGACAGAGACTTATAGACAGCTGTGTTAGGATCATGGAATGGGCCTAAATGACCCACTAAGACAGAGACTTATAGACAGCTGTGTTAGTAACAGACAGCTGGGTTAGGAACAGGGAATGGGCCTAAATGACCCACTCAGACATAGAGACTTATAGACAGCTGGGTTAGGAACAGGGAATGGGCCTAAATGACCCACTCAGACATAGAGACTTATAGACAGCTGTGTTAGGAACAGGAAATGGGCCTAAAGGATACACTCAGACACTCACAGACGCATTGGTAGGCTAAGTATAAAGCAACCATGGACAGACACACACACACACACACACACACACACACACACACACACAAACACACACACACACACACACACACACACACACACACACACACACACACACACACACACACACACACACACACACACACACACACACACACACACACACACACACACACATCATGACAACCATGGTCTAGACTATCTTTGCTGTGGTGAGAGAGAGAGAGAGCCATCAAGAAACACATCAAATTAACTATTCTCCGTGGTTGTGTTGTGGCAGTTCATAATTGCCATGCCATCAATAGGAATCAGAGATGTGCATTATCTCAGCCATTCTGGGCAATTTGTTTTGTTAGTTTTTTCCCGTTATCTACTCCCAAAGAGGCCCATCCTTTGAGTTCATTGCCAAAAGGCATAATTAATTGCAGAAGCAGGTCTGGGGCTCTGGTTGTGCTTCCTGCTAGCTTCACTCTGCCCTCACCCCCACTCTGGCCCAGTCATGCTCACAGATCGCTCCAAACCAAGATGGCACCCACAGCAAATATTGATACAGTCACCCCGGTACGAGCCAAGTGGAATCCACCCTGGCGACAGAGGCATCTGTGGCTCTAAATGCAGCATGGCAACGGAGGGAGACTCCTCTCCGCCATGGTTACGTAACGTAAAACACAGAAGAGAGGAGAGTCAGTGAGCCGAGCACATGCATACAACAGGCAGCCGGTGGCATTTTAATTTGGGAGGATGGGCTCATAGTAATGGCTGGAACGGAATAAATTGAATGGTATGAAACACATGAAACACATCATTTCCATGGTTTCCACATGTTTGATAATATTCAATTCATTCCATTCCAGACCTTATTATGAGTTGTCCTCCCATCAGCAGCCTCCTGTGATGAATACGCAATCGCTTCCTCTTTCCCTCTCTTTCCCTCTCTCACTCTCTCTATTTTTTTATTTGTCTCTCTCTCTGTTTCTGGCCCCCCTCCCAATCCATCAAATTTTTTGGTCTCTCCATATCCTGTTTTCTTTACAGCTCTGTCCTGCTACTGTGTTCGTAGCTTTCTGCCATCCTCTCTCTCTCTCTCTCTCCCATTTCTCCTCCCTCCTGCCCTCCCTCTCTTATCTCTCCCCCACTCCCTCCCTCCCTCCCACCCTCTCCCTCTCTGAGGATGTGGTAGTGGTGGTATACTGTAGTGTGTGTTCTGATGAGAAGTGTTCCGACAGGGGAGCCTGTAGATGCAATGATGAGTCTGTTAAGCCTGTTGGTCTGTGTGTGTTGCTCAGTAGGACCCAGCCAGCCAATCAGATCCCTCCTGACAGCCCTGCCCAGACAGAATTAAAATATCAGCCTTAACACAGCAGAGAGAGAGCTCAGACATGACCACACACACACACACACACACGCAATGTTGAACACAGTCAGGGAGTGACAGAGAAAGGAGAAAGGAGGGACATCCAATCCCAATACCCCCCCCTTAGCTCTCCTTATTTTTAAGAGTTCCTCTGTGGCGAGTGGCACTTGAAATCAGAGCAACTAGTGGTAGGGAGATGTAAATAACCCTAGGGAATGGGACATCACTACATCAGCCGCTCACATCTGAAGCCGCCAACAGATAGCCTACCACGCAATTCATTGACAACATTGCCTGTGCTGGCGGAAGTAATAGCTTTCCTTATATTTCTCATGCAACAAATACGTACTTACCATATGAGCAACAAATGAGAACAGCAAAACAACTATGTGATCATAATGTACCAATCCTCTGGCTGTGGTTCAATGTGGAGTAGTAGACTACTGAAGCAGGACTTTCATTCCATAATACAGTAGCAGTTTGACATTTAACAGTCCCATTTCCTTCACTCAGTGTTTTCTGCAAAATAATTAATCAGTGGAAGCATTGTAGATCAATTGAAATGCTTTATCTGGACTAATATTTATAACAAACGTTTTAGGGTCCATACTTCAATACACAGATCAGCTACATAGCTACAAATCCATAGAAAAACAAGTCATTTTATCCTGCACCACATATCTTAGAAAACATTATTCCAAAATGGTTCTTCGGCTGTGTCCATAGGATTACCATTTTTGGTTCAAGGTAGACCCCTTTTTGGTTCCAAGTAGAACTCTTTTGGGTTCCATGTAGAACCCTCTGTGGAAAGGGTTCTACATGGAAATCAAAAGGGTTCTACTTGGAACCAAAAAAGGGGCCTTTAACCTATGGGGACAGCCAAAGAACCCTGATAGGTTCTAGATGGCACCTTTTTTTCTGAGAGTGTACCACTACAAAATAATCAAGAAAATAGTTTGCTATCTTACTTCAGCTGCATTGCATGACAATATATGCATTAATGTTACTACAATAAAGAACAATGACAAGGCAATTTCCGCAACAACTAAGAGTGTGGAGGCACGAGGCTCAACTTCTCCGATGTTGTGGCTCCCTGGCTACCAAGCAGTACACAGTGTGAAACAAATCCGTGCACATGCGCAGATACTGTGCATGACTGTGTGATAGCGAAGTGTTGCATCTCGCTCATCTCAATATCTCCTGCGCTGCTCTTGGCTACGTCATTTCGCTGATTCTACCTTTAACTAGATTCTGCACATCCACTGGGTTTCACAAGATGACTGCCTGGTTTGCTGGTTCAGGAGTCCCTAAAACATTAAAGAACACAAATTACAATTCATGCAAATGTCAAATGCCCACACAGCATGCTAAATGTATAGCCAGCTGGCTGTTAGCTATACAGCTAGCTTGTTAAATAGCGAATTTCACAAATCAACTTCATGAAAAAAACAATATACATAATAATTTTGTCTCTACATTAACTAACATGTTCCTTTCAAATGCAAATGTTTGGGTTGATTCGTTATGAAGTTATAATTACCTACATTTGCTGCCATCCTAGTTTTTTTAGGAAGCCATCTTTCCTGAAGCAATGTTGAGCCTTGGGTAAAGCTGGGTCGCAGAGGATAATGGGAGTTTTGAGTTTTGGGTTAGTCAGCAAGTGGATTAACTTTGTTCAGAGGGTTGACAACGCACTAAGCCTCGCTCAAAGTTGAATGGGGGGGTAAGGAAGATTGAGGGGTGAAGGACTAAGGGATGGGGAGATGGAGGAAAAGAAGAGATTGAAGGACGGGTGATAGGAGCCAGGAGATGGATAGAGGAGGGGGTGATGGTGGAACAGTGGCCTGGCCAGGGTGCACTGATCCAGGGAAGACCAAGCTGTTGCATGGCCACTGGACCATATGCACCACACACACATACACAACCTAGTGCACACACATGTAGTAGTGAAGGAGGGACAACAGCTTTCTTCTCTGGACACCAAGGCACACAAACAGCACGTCAATCCCTCATACAAGACAGAGGATATAATTTTCAAGCCTCCCTATTTACCACACAGATGGCATGTAGGCCGAATGCCGTTATGAATAGAATAAATGAGGTTGAGGCAAGTCTTGTGTTACGTTATATTATTCAACGGATGGGCTGAAAAACTAACGGAAATAGTTTTTAGGCAGTGCGTATGTGGAGGAACACAAGAAGAGGCACTTTCAACAGATGGGAGAAGAAGAGCGAGCACTCGGAGGCTCCTCACATTGCCGCCACTGCGTCCCGCTTGTCGGCACCGTTCAGTGTCACGGGAGCCACCTGCTTGCGTCGGTAATGGCAAGCAACACACCTTGGGACCAGCAACGTCATGCCGTCGTTTTGGGAAAAAATGGAGTGAAGACAAAGAAAGTTGCAACAAAAATCAACTGCTGAAGCAGGTAATTATTTAACTGCTGTCAAGGCATGTCTACAGCGGGCGCCAAAGCAAAATCCTATAACACTTCCCAAGATGCAATGGTTTACAGTAGCCTACCACAGGAGTCTGGTGGGGGAGGTTGGCTCATAACGGCAGAAATCACAGGAGGTTGGTGTCATCTTAATTGGGGAGAATGGGCTCGTGATAATAACTGGAATAGGTGGAATGGTAAAATGGTTTCCATGTGTTTGATGCCATTCCATTTGCTCTGTTCCGGAGCAGCCTCCATTGGCTGAAATGGAGTGAATGGAATGGCATCAAACACATGGAAACCATGTGTGTGATGTGTTTGACACCATTCCATTGACTCCGTTCCAACCATTACTAAGAGCAGCCATTACTATAGTGGTCTAGTGTAGTCTACTGTGCTGGCGATTCACGAAATCATTCAGTCTAATAATGCCACCCCATACTCCACATCAGTATTCATGTCATATGAAGGAATACCCCTCGAACACGCCATAAATTGAGGAAAACAAATTTTCTTTCCCATTGTCCCCCATTGTAAAAACATGACAACTTTGTACAGATACAGAACTATCAAAACAAGCTGAAAAGCTGCTGTGATGTTCAATGTAACCAGGTCAAAAATCTCGGCCTACGATTCACAATTCTCCCAAGTAGGGAAATAGAGCCTGTGAGAAGATCCCTGTGATTGAAGTGCAGGCTATTTGGTTTGAAAGAGCGGGAAATTGTGGGGACCCGGTGTCCAAGTAGGATACACATAGCTATGAGTGTGGAAAACATTTAATCACAGGTAAGACAATTAACTTGTTTTGTAAAGTAACTCCACTCACTACTTGTAACTTTATAGTCCATTTGTTTGTGTCGTTGGTCACTTTCCGGTTGGTAACTAGCTAACACTCACTCACGTGGCTGCTAGCGCCATCATGAAAAGGGGCTTGAGGGAAGCCCTACGATATTATGCATTTTGAAGTAGTGGAATGTTTGGGAGCAGGCACGTTGAAGTAATCTTTAGACAGGTTGCACTTTTCTTAAATGTAGTTTTGTAATTGACTACAACAAGCAGACAACAAGAAAACTGCATTTGAAACTGCTAAAGTTTTTGCTATGAGCCAATTGTGTAACCAGCGTTCTATTTCATACAGACTGGGACTTTTGGACCGAAGGAATGACACATCCTTTGTTCGTGTTCCACAGGAGAATACACTAAATGTGACTTATGATTGATCTGGCAATGCAGTGAGGAGGAACCATACGGCGATGCCTTGCTCCTCCCTAATGCTGCAACAATGCAGAGGGGTCCACATAGCTCTGTATATCTCCGCATTGACATAATAGACATCATAGCTTGACGGTAGGTGGAGGTGGTACATCCTTTATAAACTTCCTTAACGTAATTTAAAAGAAACATGGAGAACTTCTACAAAAGGCTATCACAACAAGTTTGCAAATACACATTTTTATGATACCTCGTGTAGGGATTTCTAAGACTCAAAAAATTGTTTGAACTCCTGGAAAGAGATCGGGAGGTAATGGGGATAGATGCAGTAAAGAGGTCAATAGAACGCAGACCTTGGGGGACGCTGAGTTGGTGCAAATTCAATAAATTTGATCTAACAAAGTGGATATTCCTTAGTCTGTCATGATTGATGTATTGTAACAGGCCCACAATGTGGTGACTGCTGTCCGATTTGGATATATTTCGCTGCATAACATTTAGAAGTTGTCCCTTTTCAGGTTTAGAAAAAGTGACTGCTAAATGCTATCTATCGTTGGTATAAGGTGGTAGCATAGCAAGCATACAGGTGGTAGTCAAAGTCATGTTTAACTGTAATGCAGTTGATTGATGAAAACGACATGAACATGTATGGGTTTGACATCCAATTTTTTACTTCAAAATAGTGTGAAATACACATGTAAATATGTAAATGTAGGCTCATTTTGCTGGGGGGTAATTAGGCAATTTGGGATCTTTCCCCCACGGCCTCTTTCTCCCACGCATTTCCATGGCATTTCCATTGAGTAAGTCGAGTTCCATTGACCTCTGTACCGCATCTATGAAAGGGGAAGCTTGCCACAGGAAGTGGAGGCAGTTGTGGGACAAGCTCGTTAAGCAAAAACAAAACGGTGCTGCCTTTTTACTTTGTGATATTTTGGCTGAGCTCCTATGTTAAGTACCGGGAAACCGACTCCAACATTTCAAAAAAGTTAAGGTCTTGTCTTGTCTTTTCTTTTAGCCCTGAATCACTGCACGTTGTGCGTTTTTAAGTTGTGCAAACCTACTTATTGGATGTCCATGACACACTCCGCTCTGCTGTGCTCCCAGAAGCGCAAGAAGTATGAATGCTCTGACTATATGCTGTAGGGCCACTGCAGACTTGTCTGGGTACCAGTCTTTTCAGCAAAAATTCCACTCCTTGCCATTCCTGTCATTTGCCAAAGAGACTGGCCTTTCAGGAATCTCAACATTCAATATGCAGCTGGATTTACAACGCAGTTGCTGATTGGCAGTTGAAAGCAACATTAATATTTTCTATGAGAACATTATGGAACTTAGGGTGCGTGCAACTTTGGTAAGATATATAATTAGAATTTTGAGAGCAACAATAAACAATACTCACAATATGTTGACACAATTACAATCTTTATAGAATAGAAATCTAATTTCATAAAGTTTCCAGCAGCAAATGAAACAGAACGTGAATTCTCTCCTCCCTCTCTCCCCGGTTTTAGCTTGTGGCTATCACTGTCTAACTGGTTAGGTTTAGGATATTTACTAGCCCATTTCAGTGACATACTTGGCTATGATATTGACATATGGCAATATACAAACAAAAGCTAGCTCACTTCTTTTGCCAGCAAGAAAAAAATGCCACAAATTCATTCAGAAATGGAGGAAGAGGATAGCTAGCTATAGCAAGCAAATGTTATCTTCTGTCTCTTCAACAAGAAGCAACTGTGACCACATAAATCATCTGATCCAAAAATAAACTTTCCTATGGACCAAAATCTACAATCCACCCTTCCAAATCAAGCATTGCTCCTGGGCTTCTCCAAAATGTCACCCAATCCACAATCGGATTTCAGTTTAGCTCACACTCGGCAGAATGTATAGAAAACTCCCCCAGAGCCACAGAATGATCAAATAACCGCAATGCAGAGCCCCCACAAACACCTTGAAAACAACGCTTTCCCATAGGCTTGTACTATCTATGACACCATCAGCAGTTAGCTACCAACAGCTGGCAGAACATTTGGTTAGTTTTCTCAGTGTTATTTAGATGTAAGACGTGAGCTAAATACGGTAGCTATCTCTTTCACTTTTTACCTGTTTGCTTCCATGGCAGTGATAATGCTTGCGGTCTCCGCTGGTGCAGCTGGTTCTTTGAGATGTTTTACAAGCCATGTTAATGATTGGGACAGCATTCACTTTGAGAATCATCTTCTTGCTGAAGCCCTCCTTCCATTGTTGACCGCCGTGGAAGTTCTCAGGGATGAAATGTGCCGCACAGATTGACAAGTAAAGGCCCAATTCGCCCACCTCATTTTCACAAATGTATCCCACTTTTTATTTGTTTTTCATACACTGTGACGCTGACCACAGGGCGTTGTGGGAATGTTTCCGAAGTTAGAGCTGATTTAGAGAGAACCTCAAAACCTCATCCTTTAAGAACAACATTACAATATAATAACAAATTATTTAAAAAAAACGTAATTTGGGAGTGTTTTCTTGAGGTGCTCTAAGTTATTATTATATGTGTTTCTGGCATTGAGAAATAAGTGCTACACTGCCTTTTAGAGATGGAGTCCAGAGATGGAGTCCAGACAGGCTACTTTAGTAAACTTTCTGAATGGACATTCGTTTTTACAAACTGCCCCTTGTAATTCTTAATTTTTCCCCCCAATTTATTAGCTATGTATACATCTAATGGATGCCAAATATTCATATGAATATTCTAAAATCTGCATAAAGAAAATTACTTTCACTTTTACTTGAGTCATTTTCTATTCGGATATCTTAACTTTTTCTCAAGTTTGACAATTAGGTACTTCTCCACCACTGTTGGTAAGAAGCATCAAGCTCATCACTGTGCAAAATGGATTTCATCTGTAGCGTAACAAACTGCATGATTTCCCAAGTCGTAGTGGGAGGACCACACACCCCATATCATCGTGTTACTCCAAGTTTACTTCCCCAAATAGGGAGGGTAGGGGGGGGTGATTAGTGTCGGTGGCGGCTCTGGTGCGGGACGAAGTACCCGCTCAGCTCGCGGATCCACCATCTTTCGGTGGTGGCTCTGGTGCGGGCCGATGAACCCTGGCTGGGCATCGGCGCAGAGGAAGGCTCCTGCCATGGAACGGACTGGACGCTGTGTTTGGAAGCTCCAGACCGTTGACCCTCGCTGAAGGTTCCGGACCTTTGACTGTCGCTGGAGGTTCCGGGATGTGGACCGTCACAGGAGGTTCCGGACTGTGGACCGTCTCAGGAGGTTCCGGACTGTGGACCGTCTCAGGAGGTTCCGGACTGTGGCCCGTCTCAGGAGGTTCCGGACTGTGGACCGTCGCCGGAAGCTCTGGACTGGGGACCGTCGCCGGAAGCTCTGGACTGGGGACCGTCGCCGGAAGCTCTGGACTGGGGACCGTCGCCGGAAGTTCTGGACTGGGGACCGTCGCCGGAAGCTCTGGACTGGGGACCGTCGCCGGAAGCTCTGGACTGGGGACCGTCGCCGGAAGCTCTGGACTGGGGACCGTCGCCAGAAGCTCTGGACTGGGGACCGTCGCCGGAAGCTCTGGTCTGGGGACCGTCGCCGGAAGCTCTGGACTGGGAATTGTCACTGGAAGTTCTGGACTGTGAAGGCCTGATGCGTGGGGCCGGTACAGGTGGCACCATACTGGTGACACGCACTTCATGGCGAGTGCGGCGAGGGGGCACAGGACGTACCGGACTGGGGAAACGCACTGGAGGCCTGGTGCGTGGAGCTGGCACAGGTGGTACCGGACTGGAGACATGCACTTCAGGGCGAGTGCGGGAAGTAGGGACAGGACGTACCGGACTGGGAAGGCACACTGGAATCCTGGTGCGTGGAGCTGGCACAGGACGTACTGGGCTGTGGAGACGTACTGGAGACCTGCTGCGTATAGACAGCATCAATGGTACCGGTTCGATGACACACTTCGCACGATGAGTGGGAGGAGCTGGCACAGGATGTACTGGGCTGTGGAGGCGCACTGGAGACCTGGTGCGTAGAACCGGCACACATGTCACCGGACAAATGACACGCTCCTCAAGGCGAGTGTGGAGAGCTGGCACAGGACTTACTGGGCTGTGGATGCGTACTGGAGACCTGATGCGTAAAGCCAGCACAGATTTCACCAGACTAATAGCACGCTCCTCAGGATTAGTATGGGGAGCTGACTCAGGTGGCATTAAACTGATTACTCGCTCTTTAGGGCAAATGTTGTGCATCTTCCACCAACTCAACAACTCTCTTCTCTCTTTCTCCTCCAATACCTCCATCCACTTACTGACGGTCTCTGACTCTCTCTGTTCACTCTCCTCCAGTTTCTCCCTCTTCTCCCAGACTGGCTCTGGTTCAATCCTTGGCTCCGCCGACCACCCTTTGTGCCCCCCCAAAATATTTTCGGGCTGTTTTTAGGGCTTTTTTATGTGGCCATGAACCCCGGCGTCGTCGCTGTCCTCCCTTCTCTCCTGTCGTCTGTTTCCACAGCAGGCTTTCGTGTCTTGCCAAGACTTCCTCCCAAGTCCAGGATATTCTCTATCTCCTCCAAAGACCAGGATGCCATCTCCTCCCGGGCACGTTACTTGGTCCCGTTGTGGTGGGATATTCTGTCACGACCGTGTGTAGAGAAGGACCAAGGAACAGTGGAGGTTGAGTTCCACATCTTTATTTCTAAGTAAAACTTAAGCAAAACAAAACAAGAAAGAAAGAAAGAAAGAAAGAACGAACGAAACGTGGTGCACATGCACCAACACAAACAATATCCCACAAACACAGGTGGGAAAAACAGCTACTTAAATATGATCCCCAATTAGAGACAACGATTACCAGCTGCCTCTAATTGGGAATCATACACAATCACCAACATGGAAAATAAACGTAGATCACCACATAGAAGTAAATCAACTAGATCACCCCCAGTCACGGCCTGACCTACTTCACCATAGAGAAACAAAGGCTCTCTATGGTCAGGGCGTGACACAAACAAAACATTTTGTTTGTCTCTAAGCAGGTTTCAATCCAAACTTTTTATGCGAGTAAAGTACGTTGGATAAAAAATGTCACGACAAGCCTGATGAAAACAGCAAAGTTGTCATTAACCTTTCCAAATGTCAACAAAATAAAAAATGCAAGACAAGGTGGGGTCTTTTTGTGTTGGTAAAATGTATTATGTAAGAAATGCTGGCGGTAACGCCTTTATGCACAAATATTGATACAGTGTATAATAACCATCATACAGAAGTAAAGTTGGAGTCATGCGATGATAGGTTGTGTGTTCCTCCCACTCCCACTACAACTCTAGAAAACATGCACTTTATTCAGTGCAGAATGAAATGTGAAAAAGTTGATTTTCATCCCAGGCCTGATATTCTAAGATTTGATTCTGGTTGGGCTGGCCCTGGCTTATGGTTTGTACAACATTATAACCTATGTTTGAGACCAAAGTGTTGCAGTGGCTGTGTGAGAAGAGCGCCTGTATCTCTCACAGAACTAGAATGACATTCACTTTCTATGATCTCCTCCTCTCTCTGCTGTGATAGACATGAGCCTGCAACTCTCATCTCTCCAGTGTTGCACTTCATAAATTATTTCCTTACAGAATCATAGCCACACTAAGGGTTCTGCAGCACCCCTGATAAATTAAAATAAATTTGCTAAAGTTATAGAATTACTGCTGTCTATTCAGAAAGAAAGGAATACTTCAGAATAGAGTACTACACCATAAGAATGACTTTAATTTAGCCTCAGAGGAATAATAGCTTCTTTTTTTTTAAATAGTCTAGCTGTGGGTTGTGCGTAACACAATAACATAGACTACAGTCTGTCAGTGAACAGCATTCAGACAAAACAGGCCTTTGAAATATTTCAAATACAAATACAAAAGCTACAAGCTCTCAAAGTATCACATCAGAATTAGACATTCATCCGTTTTTCTAAAATTTCTAATTTTGAAGTTGTTCCAAATTTGTTTAAGGTTAAGTTTAGGCATTAACTCTGACTTGCTAAGGTTAGGCATTAACTCTGAATAGTTCAGGTAAGGGTTAAGGTTGGGGATAGGCTTAAAACAAAAATATCAAAACCACTTTATTTTACTGTATTCGAACTTGCAACCAGTGGAATCAGATGCACCATCCACAATACCCTAGCTAAACTGAAACCTACTTGAAGGTAAAGGTGCTCACTGTTGCCCCTAGTGGCCGGTTACCACATCATCTCCTGACCTCCTCAGACATGGATGGATGTCGATTTCTGACTTGTATCAAGGGTGACCTGCCTGGGGAAAACACCAGTTGGAAAGCAAAGGACTGAAAAGGGCTGAAAAGAGAATACTCTAAACTCTCTGCTGTAGGCTATTTGACCAACTTCCAAATACTGTTTTCCAAAATAAAACAAGAGAGAAAATGCATGAGCCATCATCTAGTGATTGAGCTGCACATCATTGGGTGAGTCAGTGAAACTGGAAAGCATTTTTTAGGACTATAATTTCCTCCTCATATTGTAGCCTACAATATGTCTCCACACAAGGTTGTTTTTATTGATCTCACATTCTCAGGTTGTCAGCGTCAATGTAGCCTGTCATTTCCATCATTTATGCGGTGTTAAAACAGATTCTGCCAAAGTTTCCAGTCATGTAAAATTATGTAAAATTGCAGGAAATGCGTTTATAAAAGTCCACATTTTTCCCTGACCCTGGGCTACAAAAAAACACCCATGTGTGCAAATTCTCGAAGTGCCTCTACTCTACTGCTCTGTCACTACGCAAATGCTATGATATGCATGCAATGCATTCTGGTACTTCAGAGCTCCCCAGGTGACCCCCCTCTCCCACTCACTTTTTGTTCCACCACCTCCCGATTTACAAATTAAGCACGGACTTTATTAGCCTACAGAAGAACTAAGTTATGATGAACTTCACAGGTTGATGAAAGTGCTCCATTCTAATAGATATCGAGGGTCTTATTCTGGTGACATGATGATCGATGCTTGGCTGCCATTTGTCAAATAAAAATAATCAATCTTGTATCCATAATAATGTCATCGTGTAGGGGCTGTATCTGTGAGCTGTCAGGTGGAGCACACATGCCAAGACCGAGTGGGCACATTCGCCTAAAAGGCAAAAATATTGTGACAAAACCTTCAACGGAGTTGAAAATGCGATAGAAACCGAAATAATGTGTATTTGTTATTCAGTACATGGGAATTTAACTGCAAAGGTATTTTTATGGGCAGATCATGATGCACAGGCTTTTTTCAGCAACAAGTCCATTTCATGGAAACATCTCTGGTGGGAATATGTGCATATTGTTTTTATGCAGATTTTAGAATATTCACATGAAAATCTGTCGCCAATTGAATGGAAACCTAAACTCAGCAAAAAAAAGAAAATGTCTCTTTTTCAGGACCCTGTCTTTCAAAGATAATTGGTAAACATCCAAATAACTTTACAGATCTTCATTGTAAAGTGTTTAAAAACAGTATATACATTTGAGATGAGTAATGTAGGGTATGTAAACATATAAAAGTGGCATTGTTTAAAGTGGCTAGTGATACATTACATCAAGATGGCAAGATGCAGTAGATGGTATAGAGTACAGTATATACATATGAGATGAGATAGAAGCTGTTTTTCAGTCTTTCGGTCTCTGCTTTGATGCACCTATTCTGACCTCACCTTCTGGATGTTAGCAGGGTGAACAGGCAGTGGCTTGGGTGGTTGTTGTCCTTGATGATAATTTTGGCCTTCCTGTGACATCGGGTGTTGTAGGTGTCCTAGAGGGGAGGTAGTTTGCCCCCGGTGATGCATTGTGCAGACCTCACTACCCTCTGGAGAGCCTTACGGTTATGGGCGGAGCAGTTGCTGTACCAGGCGGTGATACAGACCGACAGGATGCTCTCGATTGTGCATCTGTAGAAGTTTGTGAGTGTTTTTGTTGACAACCCAAATTTCTTCAGCCTCTTGAGGTTGAAGAGGCGCTGCTACGCCTTCTTCACCATGCTGTCTGTGTGGTTGGACCATTTCAGTTTGTCCGTGATGTGTACGCAGAGAAACTTAAATCTTTATACCCTCTCCACTACTGTCCCATCGATGTGGATAGCGGGGTGCTCCCTCTGCGGTATCCTGATGTCCACGATCATCTAATTTGTTTTGTTGACGCTGAGTGTGAGGTTATTTTCCTGACACCACACTTCAAGGGCCCTCGCCTCATCCCTGTAGGCCGTCTCGTCGTTGTTGGTAATCAAGCCTACCACCGTAGTGTTTTCTGCAAACTTGATGATTGAGTTGGAGGCGTGCATGGCCACGCAGTCGTGGGTGAACAGGGAGTACAGGAGAGGGCTGAGAACGCACCCTTCTGGGGCCCCAGTGTTGAGGATCAGCGGGGTGGAGATTTTTGACCTACCCTCACCACCTGGGGGCGGCCCGTCAGGAAGTCCAGGACCCAGTTGCACAAGGCGGGGTCGAATCCCAGGGTCTCGAGCTTGATGACAAGTTTGGAGGGTACTATGGTGTTAAATCAAATCAAATGTATTTATATAGCCCTTCGTACATCAGCTGATATCTCAAAGTGCTGTACAGAAACCCAGCCTAAAACTCCAAACAGCAAGGAATGCAGGTATTGAAGCACGTTGGCTAGGAAAAACTCCCTAGAAAGGCCAAAACCTACGAAGAAACCTAGAGAAGAACCAGGCTATAAGGGGTGGCCAGTCCTCTTCTGGCTGTGCCGGGTGGAGATTATAACAGAACATGGCCAAGATGTTCAAATGTTCATAAATGACCAGCATGGTCAAATAATAGTAATAATAATAAATGCTGAGCTGTAGTCTATGAACAGCATTCTCACATAGGTATTCCTCTTGTCCAGATGGGTTAGGGCAGTCTGCAGTGTGATTGCATCGTCTGTGGACCTATTGGGGCGGTAAGCAAATTGGAGTTGGTCTAGGGTGTCAGGTAGGGTGGAGGTGAAATGTTCCTTGGCTAGTCTCTCAAAGCACTTCATGATGACGGAAGTAAGTGCTACAGGGCGGTAGTCATTTAGCTCAGTTACCTTCGCTTTTTTGGGAACAGGAACCTACGGTGGACCTCTTGAAGCATGTTGGGACAGCAGACTGGGATAAAGATTGATTGAATATGTCCGTAAACACACCAGCCAGCTAGTCTGCTCATGCTCTAAGGATGCGGCTGGGGATGCCGTCTGGGCCTGCAGCCTTGCGAGGGTTGACACGTTTAAATGTTTTGCTCACGTCGGCTGCAGTGAAGGAGAGCCCGCAGGTTTTGGTAGCGGGCCATGTCAGTGGCACTGTATTGTCCTCAAAGCAAGCAAAGAAGTTGTTTAGTCTGTCTGGGAGCAAGACATCCTGGTCTGCGACGGGAACTGTTTTCCTTTTATAGTCTGTGATTGACTGTAGACCCTGCCACATACCTCTAATGTCTGAGCCGTTGAATTGCGACTCTCCTTTGTCTCTATACTGACGCTTAGCTTGTTTGATTGTCTTGCGGAGGGAATGAACCATAAACAATTAATGAACATGCACCTGTGGAACGGTTCTTAAGACATTAACAGCTTAAAGACTGTAGGCAATTAAGGTAACAGTTATAAAAACGTATGACACTAAAGAGGCCTTTCTACGGACACCAAAAGAAAGATGCCCAGGGTCCCTGCTCATCTGTGTGAATGTGCCTTAGGCATGCTTCAAGGAGGCATGACGACTGCAGATGTGGCCAGGGCAATAAATTGCAATGTCCGTACTGTGAGACGCCTAAGACAGCGCTACAGGGAGACAGCATGGGCAGCTGATCGGCATCGCAGTGGCAGACCACGTGTAACATCCCCTGCACAAGATTGGTACATCCGAACATCACACTTGCGGGACAGGTACAGGATGGCGACAACAACTGCCCGAGTTACACCAGGAACGCACAATCCCTCCATCGGTGCTTAGACTGTCTGCAATAAGCTGAGAGAGGCTTGACTGGGGGCTTGAGGCCTGCAAGACAGGAATGTCAGTGTTCTGCCATGGCCAGCGAAGAGCCTGGATCTCAATCCCATTGAGCACATCTGGGACCTGTTGGATCGGAGGGTGAGGGCTAGGGCTATTCCCCTCAGAAATGTCCGGCAACTTGCAGGTGCCTTGGTGGAAGAGTGAGGTAACATCTAACAGCAAGAACTGGCAAATCTGGTGCAGTCCACAAGGAGGAGATGCACTGCAGTACTTAATGCAGCTGGTGGCCACACCAGATACTGACTGTTACTTATGATTTTGACCCCCCTTTGTTCAGGGACAAGTTATTCCATTTCTGTTAGTCCCATGTCTGTGGAACTTGTTCAGTGTTTGTCTCAGTTGTTGAATCTTGTTATGATCATACAAATATTTACAAATGTTAAGTTTGCTGAAAATAAAAGCAGTTGAGAGGATGTTTCTTTTTTTGCTGAGTTTAGTTTCTGGCTTGCATAGCACAGGTGGTGGTGTCCTAAATTCACTTTAGTAGGCTAGGCCTAATATATAGGCTACCATACGAATGGTGGATTCAATAGCCCAGTCTAGGAATGATTTTATAATTTACATATCTCTGTCTTCACTGTTCCCTTCTTGCACAATTCGTGCATCTCTCTGGCATCTCCACTGGCCTCTCTCTCTCTTCCATCCTCTCTCTATTGCTCTTATAGCTCTTGAACCAGTAGCCTTGCTCAATGCGTGTCCCAGAAGCAGAAATATAGTTTCGTCACGTATTTTGAACAATTCCAAAATATAAAATATAATAGGCAATAGCGTTCACACAGTGAACTGGCGGGGAAGTTTGAATGGCAAGAGCTTCTCTGGTGTGATGTGAACACATTGGCTGGTGGTAAAAATGCAATAAAGGCGAATCTTCTGTTCTATCTGCACACAATGTTTATGTTTACAATAAAATGTAATACGTTAGAATGCCCAATGTTATGACGTTTTCAGTCAAATGCATGAATTAAGTTAGAACGTTTTCCTATAAGTCTAATTTGCATAAACATCGCGATTGGATGATGGCTGTGAGGGTTTTCGAATCAGGATCAAATCCTCTGATCTCATTATTGATAGAATGTTCATATTTGAAGACTGCCGAAAG
The DNA here is from genome assembly GCF_013265735.2 of Oncorhynchus mykiss. Classification (NCBI taxonomy): domain Eukaryota; kingdom Metazoa; phylum Chordata; class Actinopteri; order Salmoniformes; family Salmonidae; genus Oncorhynchus; species Oncorhynchus mykiss. Next base: position 56,030,538 of record NC_048582.1, on the reverse strand, counting down.
CCCAGTATCTTTGGCAGACGGCAGGAGTGGCAAGGAGTGAATGTAATAGCTGAACAGAGATGGCAACCAGGCTCCAGATTGACCATAAATGGGCTTTATAAACACACACATGCATGCGCGCGCGCACTAACACAAGCACTCACACCGCACACTTGGGAGAGAGGGGGATAGCAACGGCCTAACAATAGGCCTACAACACAATCCTTATCTCTTGATGAGACATGTGTCTATCGAACACACATTGGTGTGAATGCAGTGTGAAAAGACACACAGACCCAGTGTCGAGGAGGAGAAGGCTTGCGGTGATTCCCAACACATCTCTAAAGAAATAGCATCCCCTGCCTACACCACTCGCGTTGAAGAGAGCGAGTCTGTGTGCGTTTTCGACACTGCACAAAGTTACAGGTCTGATTGAATAGGTTGAGACAAATGTCAAAAGCACACCACTCTCACATAAACCGGGATTAGAAAGGCCAGTACCACATGCGTTGGGCCAAAGCTAAACGAAGGGCGTCTGTTGCGTATTATGTGAGGGTCTTCTGCTATATAAACAATCTGTGATTTTCCGTGACCGGTACTTCAGTTCAGGTTCACAGAACAGGAGTCGTTAGCGACATTCCCAGGGCTGACGCAGATGCACCCGCTGGATAGAAGGTCGCATGTCAACGTTGGGCTAATTCTAACATGCTACGGATTAAAACTTGTGTATTCACCACAAAATACATCATTCACACAAATGTATCAAGGGCTTTTCTATGAGGGATACTTTCACAACCATGTCAATAGGTTAAGTACGCTTACTGCCAAGCTCCGATGTACAGATTATCGTTTATAAAACACACAATCGGCACATATTACGTTCACCTTGAATCAGAAATAAGGAAGTTGTGATATGGATTCTTACCTGATTGCTGTTAGCAGTAGTTATTCGATGTAACGGATATTTCCCGATCGGTTTCGTTGATGCAAATTAAGTTTTCCATCCATGGCACGTCTCAGTTGGGGAGATAGAATATCATTCACATGAGCGACGGGGAATCTTCTCTACACAAATCTTCACGACGAGTCAATCCAGCTCTCCTCCAAAACCGATGAAAAGTAAAAACCGAAATAGTTAAAAAATAAAAAAAATATGACATGAAATCATAAAACACCATAAATCAAACGAAAATATGCAAACGGAAAAAATACACAAAAACAAAACACAATCCCAACGAAAAAGGGGGACAAAATGCCGTAGAAAAAGAGAGGTCCAGTTTTGTTCATAAACTGTCGAAGTGCTCTTTGATAAATCCACTCCGTATCTCCATGGTCTCATGCAGACACATTGTATTCCAAACCGAGCAGAGAATGCGCTCACGAGCCGCAGCAGCAGCAGAACGGGATAACGCGTTTTTTTTCTTATTCTAGTGCCCAATATTGCGAGTCCTCCTCTTCTTACAGTAGCTCTTTTTCCGAAGCTGAAAACCACACTGACAACGCGTAAAACCACCTCTCCTTATCTCTCCCACTACCCCTCTTCTTTATTCGCTTTGGCTGAGTGTGAATGGGTCTGTCTCTCGACTAGGTCTATTCTGCTCTGGCATCCGCGATATCCACAGGCAGCGGCTCACAGTAGGGCATCTGGTTCCCCGCAGTCGCTTCAGCAGCGGAGAACGGAGATGCGCGGTCCCGTCTCTCTCTCTCTCTCTCTCTCTCTCTCTCTCGTTCTTTTTTTTCTTCTCTCTCGATGGGGACCAGTCTGGCGCGCATCCTGTTGCTGACGTCACCCCGGCGCAAATTCCAAACACAGCATATGAAAAAAGCTTAATCACCGTAGGCTACTACTAACTCACTTACAGGTAAAAAAAAAAATAACACAGCCTACTATTTATATCATCATCCCCCTTTAGCTGTGTTTTTTTATATGCTGTGTTATAGCCTTCTCTTCATACAACAACACATCTACAAATGTGATATCCCACCTGCACTCATCTCTAAGCCTCATTGACTAAATATTGCAGATCATTCCTTTTATAAATGCATATTGACCATTTGCAATGGGTCAACAAACAAGACAAAATGAGATTCCGTTTCCGATTACCAACTGTGCAAAAACGGTTTGAATCAACGTTTTTCTACGGTTTTCCACGTGTTTAAACCAAATAAATCAATGTGATGACGTTGAGTCAACGTGGAAAACTGATTGGATCTGATTGGGTGACAATTGAAACCAGTCTCTGGCTCCCTGGGCGACCCCCCCCCCCCCCCCCCCCCCCCCCCCCACATACACACACACACACAAAAAAACCACAATTTTGCACTAACTGTCATTTTTATTCAGACATTTGGAACAACACAAATAAATAAATAATAATGAAGGAATTAATTGTGGTTTATTTGGCATCATTTCGTAGTGTGACTGATTTTACTAATTGCATTAGCACTGTACAAAGTCAGAGGTGAGCTATTGTAACAGTATAATTTCAGACCGTCCCCTCGCCCATACCCGGGCGCGAACCAGGGACCTTCTGCACACATCAACAGTCACCCTCGAAGCATCGTTACCCATCGCTCCACAAAAGCCGCGGCCCTTGCAGAGCAAGGGGAACTACTACTTCAAGGTCTCAGAGCAAGTGACGTCACTGATTGAAACGCTATTTAGCGCCCACGCTAACTAAGCTAGCCGTTTCACATCCGTTACACTCACCCCCCTTTTGACCTTCCTCCTTTTTCCGCAGCAACTAGTAATCCGGGTCACGGCACCAATGTAACAGTATAATTTTAGACCGTCCCCTCGCCCATACCCGGGCGCGAACCAGGGACCTTCTGCACACATCAACAGTCACCCTCGAAGCATCGTTACCCATCGCTCCACAAAAGCCGCGGCCCTTGCAGAGCAAGGGGAACTACTACTTCAAGGTCTCAGAGCAAGTGACGTCACTGATTGAAACGCTATTTAGCGCCCACGCTAACTAAGCTAGCCGTTTCACTTCCGTTACACTATTTTCATAGATTCCACCGCTCCCCCGACCTCGGGCTTCCAGTGGGGAGACCTGAGATCAACCTAACCCCTTCCCCATCTCGTTCTTCTGAGTGGGAGAGCTTCCCAGCTCACAAACTAGAAGCAGGGCGCCCATTCCAATAAGGTTAATTGACCCACATTGACGTGAAGTGCAAATGAGCGATAGAAAACCGATCGTGCAAGTGTCACCGTTCCTCCAAAAATTGTGTGCTGCCCCCGGCAAGATGCCGCCCTGGGCGACTGCCCATGTCGCCTATACCTAAATCCGCCACTGATTGAACCAAATGTAAATCAAAACTAGATGTTGAACTGAAATCTGTACCCAATGGGTGAGAGCCATATAATATTTTCAGGACCAGGGAGAGCTCCCCGCAGACTGCCGAGGTTAGTCCTGGGCCCGTTTGCACACAACGTCTCAGAGTAGGAGTGCTGATCTAGGACCAGGCGTCATATGGCCATGTAATCTTATTCATTATTATTTAAAAGGCTAAATTGATCCTAGAGCACTGAGAAGTTTTATGAATATTGAATAAAAAACAGGACGCAAAAAACTGAAATCAACACCTCTGAATTCCTAAATGTAAACTTATTGGAAAAACATGATTATAGTTTAGGCCTACCTCTCATCTATGTATGGGCATATAAAATCCACATTTTATTTTATGTAAAAATAACATGGCATTGAACTTGAAACATGGTGAAGTGAATAATTACACTTTGGACGGTGTATCAATACACCCAGTCACTACAAAGATGCAGGCGTCCTTCCTAACTCAGTTGCCAGAGAGGAAGGAAATCACTCAGGTATTTCAAAGAAATTAACTTTATGTCCTGAAAACAAAACGTTATGTTTGGCGCAAATCGAACACAACAAATCACTGAGTATCATGCTTCATGTTTTCAAGCTTGGTGGTGGCTGCGTCATGTTATGGGTGTGCTTGCCATTAGCAAAGACTAAAGAGTTTTGTAGGATAAAAATAAACAGAATAGAGCTAAGCACATGCATAAGAGGAAAGCCTGGTTCTGTCTGCTTTCCAACAGACACTGGGTGACAAATCCCCTTTCAGCAGGACAATAACCTAAATTAAAAGGCCAAATCTACACTGGAGTTGCTTACCAAGATGACAATGAATACATCTGAGTGACCTAGTTACATTTGTGACTTAAATCGTCTTGGAAATCTATGGCAAGACTTGAAAATGGCTGTCTAGCAATGATAAACAACCAACTTGACGGCGCTTGAAGAATAAAACAATTATCAAATATTGTCAAATCCAGGTGTGCAAAGCTCTAAAAGACTCACAGCTTTAATTGCTGCCAAAGGTGATTCCAACAGGTATTGACTTAGGAATGTGAATATTTACAGTACCAGTCAAAAGCTGGGACACACTTACTACTCATTCAAGGGTTTTTTCTTTATTTTTACTATTTTCTACATTGTAGAATAATAGTGAAGGCATCATACAACTATGAAAAACACATATGGAATCATGTAGTAACCAAAAATCTAAATATATTGTACATTTGAGATTCTTAAAATGGCACGACAATGATGCCCATTTGATCCTGAGGCCCATTGTCGTGCCATTCATCCACCACCATCACTTCATGTTTCAGCATGATAAGGCACGGCCCCATGTCACAAGGATCTGTACACAAATCCTGGAAGCTGAACATTTCCCAGTTCTTCCATAGCTTTCATACTCACCAGACATGTCACCCTTTGAGCATTCTTGGGATGCTCTGGATCGACGTGTACAACAGCGTGTTCCAGTTCCTGCCAATATCCAGCAACATTGCATTACCATTAAAGAGGAGTGGGAAAACATTTTACAATGTACAATCAAAAGTCTGATGAACTCTATGCGGAGGAGATGTGTCGCGCTGCATGAGGGAAATGGTGGTCACCATATACTGACTGTTTTTTTGATCCACGCCCCTATCTTTCTTTTAAGGTATCTGTGACCAGATGCATATCTGTATTCTCAGTCATGTGAAATCCATAGATTAGGTCCTAATGAATTTATTTCAATTGACTGCTTTCCTTATATGTATGAACTGTAACTCAGTAAAACCTTTGAAAATGTTACGTGTTGCGTTTATATTTTTGTTCAGTATATTTACAGTAATCCATTTAGAATTCAGGCTTTAACACAACCAAATGTGGAATAAGTCAAGTGGTTTGAATACTTTCTGAAGGCACCTTATATAAGCCTAAATAGCAGCAACATTGATGATATATGAGTGATAAAAGATGATCACATTTCATATGCTCTATAAACATACCCTTTAGTGCATCTATTTAGTTTTTAAGTGGAGATAACTCAATCATTCTAATGATAGCACATTGGTAGTAGTCAGTGACAAATATCATACCTAAGCAGGGCTGGGCTTTGTTACAACCCTGAATGGGAGACCAAAGGATAGCTGTAGATGGATCAATTCCCCAGTAGGCGGTGTTGTCCTGCCTATAGTTTTTCCTCCGGATAGTTGATTTAAAGTTGTTATCTGACTTTGTTTTAAAGGTACAAATTAAACATATTATAAACAAGGGTTGTCTATGTTGAAATGTGGTTACCATGATGCTGTAATCCTGTGGATGACATTTCATCTTAAACATTTTCTTTTGGCCCACTGTACATTGATTACGTTTTTTCAAATCCATCGTATTTTCCACATAGAGTCCATGTCTCAGTACATTTAGCTAAAATAACATTGATTCAACCAGTTTGTTTCCAGTTGTCACGCCCTGGCCTTAGTTATTTGGTTTCTTTATTATTTTGGTTAGGCCAGGGTGTGACATGGGTGATTTATTGTGTTTCGTCTTGTCTAGGGGTTTTATTAGATTAATGGGGTTGTGTTCAGTTTAGTTGTCTAGGTAAGTCTATGGTTGCCTAGAGTGGTTCTCAATCAGAGGCAGGTGTTTATCGTTGTCTCTGATTGGGAGCCATATTTAGGCAGCCATATTCTTTGGGTATTTTGTGGGTGATTGTTTCCTGTTTTTGTGTTTTCTGCACCAGATAGGGCTGTTTCGGTTTTCACGTTTATTGTTTTGTATTCCTGTTCATGTTTTGCTATTAAAACTATGGACACTTACCACGCCGCATATTGGTCCTCCGATCCTTCTCGCCTCTCTTCTTCAGACGAAGAAAACTGTGGTGTGTCTCTGTCTGAGCATTTAGAAATTGTGTTTTTAAAATGTACCTTTATTTAAGTCAGTTAAGAACAAATTCTTATTTTCAATGACGGCCTAGGAACAGTGGGTAAACTGCTTGTTCAGGGGCAGAACGACAGATTAGTACTTTGTCAGCTCAGGGTTTGAACTTGCAACCTTCCGGTTCCTAGTCCAACTCTCTAACCACTAGGCCACCCTGCCGTTTGTAATGTTAATGTGACATGTAGGGGTGGCAGGTAGCCTAGTGGTTAGAGCCTAGTGGTTAGAGCCTAGTGGTTAGAGCCTAGTGGTTAGAGCCTAGTGGTTAGAGCCTAGTGGTTAGAGCCTAGTGGTTAGAGCCTAGTGGTTAGAGTGTTGGACTAGTAATTGAAAGGTTGCTAGATTGAATCCCTGAGCTGACAAGGTAAACATCTGTCGATCTCCTGCTGAACAAGGCAGTTAACCCACTGTTCCTAGGCTCACTTGCCTAGTTAAATATAAAAATCAAATAGTGACAACTAATCTAGCCAAACACACAACATGTTTTCAGTGAATGTTCGAGTGCCTAATGGGAAAGAGTTTGTAGGCCTATGTAGATGAAATGTGTGCATGTGATCATCATATGACTCATAAAAAGAAAATCAGCACATTTGAATTCGTAATCAAATGTCTTGTTAAAAAATAAAATCTATGTAAATTACATCTCATCTATACAATGAAAATATACAGTTTTACCTGTTTTAAATGCCCCCCAAAATGGCACTATAAATATTTGTCTTCAACAGCAACAGTGGGCGAGAAATGAGATGGGGTTCGATTTAAGGGGGGAAAGGAAACAGAACTTAAAAGCAAAAGCACTTTAGAGATATTACATAAACCTCTGCATATTTGGCCGAAGGTGGAACTTCATTTAATATCCCCAAACTCTCTCCTGTCAACTCAGCAGTATGAGCAACCCATTCCCCTTCCCCACTTTCCTCCCCTCAAACCTTTATTTATATATATCCAGACTTGGGCTTGAATTCCCTCATTTTTATTGAATATTTTATGACTGGGCATTTGCAGCTCCCAGCTCGTAAGCCGCAAAACTCTGGGATTCTTCTCAGGCTATTAATGTCTGAGCTGACATACAGAGGTTTGTTCCGTTATAGTGAGGAGACACTGTGTAGCCCTTTCATGCAGTTAAATGGCATAGTGGCCTCATGGGTGGAATATTATTCATGTTTTCATAATTTCATAATTAATAAACATTATTATTTTTGTAATGCTAAAAATCCGGTGTTTCTATGTCAAACGGTTATATTTCAGTCTTCTGTGATGTATATAAAGTGTAATATTGGGGGTGCAAACTCAAAATTGAATACATTTCAACTATATATCTGACATGGTACAGGTGTCTTCTTTATGCTAAGCCCATAAACATGTGTGTGAGGTGTATACTTTTGTTTCAAATTAGATTTGTTTAAGACTACCAAGAAACACTCTGTGACCCTGATTTAGCCCACTGCAGGAAAAGGTTAAAGGGCCAATCTAGGAATCAAACAACAACAAGCGGTCACCCTGACACTGGTTTTGGTGAACAGGAGAGAGATGTAACCAATCAAATTCATAGACAGAGCTATGGATGCAAGGACTGGCCATCCATGAAATCAAATAGATCCATTAGATCAAAGCATTTTAGCCATACTTGAAGATATAGTATTAAAGTAGAGTATATAGAGTCAAATAATATTATATGTTGGGTTCTGATTGGGAAAGATAGTTGAAGTAAGCAAATGAGGCATTTCTAAGGTATCATTAATTAAAACCTAAAAAAATGGAATTAGGCCTACCATTCCCAGATTGCCCCTTTAAGGACTTGGTTTAGCATTGTGAGTTAGAGAAGGAGAGTTAATACCAGTGGTGATAGGACAGTTATACTACCCTTGTGGGATAGTGATGAAATGTAACTGCACTTGCTTATGATTAGATGAAAAACAACAAAACTATTATGGGGAGGAGAGGGGCATGTTCTCACACTGGTATCACAGTGATCATAACTAAAACATGTCAATTATGGTGCTATGAATGATTTGGATTGAAATATGTGTCCTGTCTAAGATTCTGTAGCTACATGTTGTTAGTATTTCCTAGTCGCAAAACATATGTTTATGATCAAAATCAGATAGACAAATGGAACAAAATGATCATTCTATAAATGTACCTTTGTAGGAAAACAAAAACACTGACAGTTGAGTAGTATGTTAGTAGTATGTACTGAACGATCTCACAAAACAAAAACACTGACAGTTGAGTAGTATGTTAGTAGTATGTACTGAACGATCTCACAAAACAAAAACACTGACAGTTGAGTAGTATGTTAGTAGTATGTACTGAACGATCTCACAAAACAAAAACATTTTGAAAGCACATCCACCATATTCTAATCAAAACTGTTGCTGTAGGATTCGTGAGGACAGATGATGTCTGTTGTCCTTCAAGACACTATTATTCTCACTGCACGCCACAGCTAGACATGTGTACAACACTAACCATCTGTCAGCCAGTCATGCAATACACTCTTAGAGAAAGGGTTCCAAAAGGGTTATTCGAATGTGTCCATGTGATAACCCTTTTTGGTTCCAGATAGACCACTTTTTAATTCCAGGTAGAGCTCTTTTGGGTTCCATGTGGAACCCTTTCCACAGAGGGTTCTACATTGAACCCAAAAGAGTTTTACCAGGAACGAAAAAGGGTTATCCAATGGGGACAGACAAAGAACCATTTTAGGTTCTAGATAGCACGTGTACTGAGCATAGCAGTCAAGAACAACGACAGGAAGACAGAATGAAGCATGACATTGGAATCGCGTAATGTTGTATTATTGTAATGACTCCATGTTGTTTAGTAAACCATCTTGGCAGAGACTGAGTAATCTCATTGTTGATAATACAAATGTTTCCACTCGGCTGTACAATGGAAACGTTGGCAGGTGCCACCGCAACAACGCACAGTAGAGTACATTAACAAATGGAAGGACAACAACACAATGCAGTGACCCTGCTCTTAGTATTCACAATATGACCATTGTGGAGTGGGTTAACACTGTTGACACTGATTAGTGCGCCCACCTCGTTAACTTCAGTTTGGAATACAATACAGTGCATTAAGGCCACAATGGGCACAATGCGTAGCTGGTTTCTCAAGGAGGGAAGAAATACTGTGCAGTGACACTGCCTTTAATATACCATGAACACTTCAGAACACTAAGTGTAAACTGGGTGGTTTGAGTCCTGAATGTTGATTGGCTGACAGCCGTGGTATATAAGACCACATGCCATGAGTATGACGAAACATTTCATTTTTCTGCTCTAATTGCATTGATAACCAGTTTAAAATAGCAAAAAGGCTCCTTGGGGATTTGTGATATATGGCCAATATACCACGGCTAAGGGCTGTGTCCAGGCACTCCACAATGCGTTGTGCCTAAGAACAGCCGTTGGCCGTGGTATATTTGTCATATACCACAAATCCCTGGGCCTTATTGCTTAAGTATACCGTGAACATGTCAGAACACTAAGTAGACCATGAACACTTCAGAACACTAAGTATACCATGAACATGTATGTGTCAAGTCCCATTGGTTCTAGTGTTAAATCGTTAACCCTTTGTGGCTAATGCACCAACCTCCAGGGCCCAGATTCACAAAACCTTCTTAAAATACATTTCTTCTGAACTGCCATTTTTTTCCTTAAATCTAGACTTATTAAGAATGTTAAGCAAAGTTGCTATTCCTCAAAACGGTTATTGGAAATGTTCTTGCTCTATTTCTTATGTTTCTCCTTAAGCAAACAGTTAAGAAAGTTGAAAACAAAGATAATGGAATTGTTCTTAATTCCAAGATAGGTAAACCCTTGTCCTAAAATCTGGGCAGTGAGATAATAATCTCGTTTAAATAAATTAAACATGCTTAATTCACTGACAAACTTAATCTAAAAGTTTCAGTATTGAATATTTATAACCAAAGAGTATGTTTTTGAACAGTAAACGCAGTACGAAATATGCTAACATGATTGCCATAGCAAAGCTAATTTGGTTTCCCAGAAACACACATTTTAAGAAGATTAATAAGATGATATTTGAGAAGTTCGTAAGAAAATCATAAAATGTTAAGATATTGTTGAGGAATTAAACTTTCAAACTATCGTACAAACTTCATAATTTTTTTCTTAAAAAGATTTATAAGTTTTTGCGTAAGAAGTGTTCTGTGAATCTGGGCCCAGTTACTTGTTCAGATTCTACATAATGGTACTTGAAGTACCTTACACTATAAAAACATTACTTGTATGTCTCTACAGTACCTCATAAAATATAAGTTGAATTAGGGTATACAAAAGGCGTGATTGTAACTGGTAACATGTACATACAGTTGAAGTCGGAAGTTTACAGACACTTAGGTTGGAGTCATTAAAACTCGTTTTTCAAACACTCCACAAATGTCTTGTTAACAAACTATAGTTTTGGCAAGTCGGTTAGGACATCTACTTTGTGCATGACACAGGTCATTTTTCCAAAAATTGTTTACAGACAGATTATTTCACTTATCACAATTCCAGTGGGTCGGAAGTTTACATACACTAAGTTGACTGTGTCTTTAAACAGCTTGGAAAATTCCAGAACATGTCATGGCTTTAGAAGCTTTTGAAAGGCTAATTGACACCATCTGAGTCAATTGGAGGTGTACCTGTGAATGTATTTCAAGGCCTATCTCCAAACTCAGTGACTCTTTGCTTGACATCATGACCTCTACAAGTCTGGTTCATCCTTGGGAGATTTCCAAACGCCTGAAGGTACCACGTTCATCTGTACAAACAATAGTACGCAAGTATAAACACCACGGGACCACGAAGCCGTCATATCACTCAGGAAGGAGATGCGTTCTGTCTCCTTGAGATGAACGTACTTTGGTGCAAAAAGTTCAAATCAATCCCAGAACAACAGCAAATGACCTTGTGAAGATGCTGGAGGAAACAGGTACAAAAGTATCTATTTCCACAGTAAAACGAGTCCTATATCGACATAAGCCGAAAGGCCACTCAGCAAGGAAGAAGCCACTGCTCCAAAACTCCCATAAAAAAACAGACTACGGTTTGCAACTGCACATGGGGACAAAGATCATACTTTTTGGAGAAATGTCCTCTGGTCTGATGAAACAAAAATAGAACTGTTTGGCCATAATGACCATCGCGATGTTCGGTGGACATAGGGGGAGGCTTGCAAGCCGAAGAACACCATCCCAACCGTGAAGTACGGGGGTGGCAGCATCATGTTGTGGGGGTGCTTTACTGCAGGAGAGACTGGTCCACTACACAAAATAGATGGCATCATGAGGTATGAAAATGACGTGGATATATTGAAGCAACATCTCAAGACATCAGTCTTGGTCGCAAATGGGTCTTCCAAATGGACAATGACCCCAAGCATACTTCCAAAGTTGTGGCAAAATGGCTTAATTAAGGACAACAAAGTCAAGGTATTGGAGTGGCCAACACAAAGCCCTGACCTCAATCCTATAGGAAATTTGTGGGCATAACTGAAAAAGTGTGTGCGAGTAAGGAGGCCTACAAACCTGACTCTGTTAAACCAACTCTGTCAGAAGGAATGGGCCAAAATTAACCCAACTTATTGTGGGATGCTTGTGGAAGGCTACTCAAAATGTTTGACCCAAGTTAAACAATTTAAAGGCAATGTTACCAAATACTAATTGAATGTATGTAAACGTCTGACCCACTGGGAATGTGAAGAAATAAATAAAAGTTTAAATAAATCATTCTCTCTACTATTATTCTGACAATTCACATTCTTAAAATAAAGTGGTCATCCTAACTGACCTAAGAAAGGGAATTTTAACTAGGATTAAATGTCAGGAATTGTGAAAAACTGAGTTTTAATTGTATTTTGCTAAGGTGTATGTAAACTTCTGACTTCAACTGTCGGTCTAGCCTACACGTTCATATATGCCCATTTCATTTTATTAAAATTTAGTCAGGATAGTCCGTTCAGTAACAATTGCCATTGTGTTCCAGGGAGTCCTGGGATCCTGATTTCCAACATCCTGATTTCCAATAACTGGCAGAGTTGGAATTGATGACAAAAGAGGGAAAGAGTGGAGGAGAGGATGGAAGAGAGTAAAAGACAGAATGACAGGAGGGGGTAAACCGATTCTATGATTGATGTGGGGTCCTATGATGTTCCTAAAGACTATTTCAGGACCATGGTTAGCTCCAGAGGTGGTTGAATGGCATGGGGAAATCCCATGTGCCTGGATATTTATGAGGGGTTGTAAACACACACACACACACACATACACACACACACACACACACACACACACACACACACACACACACACACACACACACACACACACACACAGGGTTCCTATATATTATTTCAGCACCATAGAGAGCTCTGTGGTGATGGCAAAATGGGACCCCCCCCCCCCTGTGCATAGAATATTTACTAGAGCCATTATATTGGCCCACATGGGAATTCAGTTAGCTGTAAATTCCATGCCATCCTGTATTATCATCCAGATGAAAATGGATGGGGCTAAGAGGAGGAAATATGTTTTAAAGACTTTATGATGCTTCACTTACAGTATTGATGGGTTTGTGGGTGTGTCACTGTCACTGTCACTGAAAGAACATTCAGTATCCATCAAATGCAGTGATACGTATATGCACGAAGTATCTCTTATCTCTGTATAGTATGTGTCTTTCGGTCTATTTATCTGTCTATGTACATATCTGGACAGAATCTATCAGTCTTCCTTTCAAGTACTAGTAACATCAAGGCAGAGGAGAATGACAGAATATTTGGCTAAAGCTAAAGGGGAAAATGGTGTGCATATACAAAGTATGTGGACACGCCTTCAAATTAGTGGATTCTGCTATTTCAGCCACACCCATTGCTGATACGTGTATAAAATCATAAATAAATAATAAATACATTTGATTTGAAAATTGAGCACATAGCCGTTCAATCTCCATAGACCCATATTAGCAGTAGAATGGCCTTACTAAAGAGCTCAGTAACTTTCAACGTACCACCATTCCAACAAGTCAGTTCGTCAAATGTCTGCTCTGCTAGAGCTGCCCTGGTCAATTGTAAGTGCTGTTATTGTGAATTGGAGACATCTAGGAGCAACAACAGCTCACTCGTGAGGTAGTAGGCCACACAAGCTCACAGAATGGGACTCCCAAGTGCTGAAGCGTTTACCGTGTAAAAATCATCTGTCCTCGGTTGCAATAATCACTACCGAGTTCCAAACTGCCTCTGGAAAAGACGTCAGCACAATAACTAATCGTTGGTAGCTTCATGAAATGGGTTTCCAGGACCGAGCAGCCCCACACAAGCCTGAGATGTCCATGTGCAATGCCAAGCGTTGGCTGGAGTGGTGTAAAGCTCGCTGCCATTGGACTCTGGAGCAGTAGAAACGTGATCTCTGGAGTAATGAATCACGCTACACCATCTGACAGTCCAACGGTCGAATCATGGTTTGTAGGATACAGTGGTGGAAAAGGTAGGCAATTGTCATACTTGAGTAAAAATAAAGACACCTTCATTTAAAATGACTCAAGTAAAAGTGAGTCACCCAGTAAAATATGACTTTAGTGAAAGTCTAAAAGTATTTGGTTTTAAATCTACTTATCCCTTGTGTTGTCTTAAGGGTCAAACATTACCCAACACTTTGTTTAACAGCAGAGAAAACCCCCTAAATTATATTTTTTAAATCTTGAAATTTGATTTATTTTCCTAGAGTGACCCCAAAATCAGAAAAAGTAAAACTGCCTTTGTTCATATTTCCATGAAAGCTGTACACCACCAGGGTACAAAGAGTGGCTTAGGGTCATTTTTGACCCAGCAGTTATAAAATCATCTACACACCACAAAAAGCACAAATACACACACACACACACACACACACACACACAATGAGACATTTAGATTATGTGTGCTACTGATTGAACTCAGCCAGCAGCTCCTGAAGAGGAAGATCACCATGGTTGGCACAGTTAGAAAGAACAAGCCTGAGCTCCACCCCTGCACTCCTCGCAACAAGGGGGAGAGAGGCCTTCTCATCAAAGTTTGCCTTCACCCCCTCCACCACTCTAGTTTCTTACCTCCCAAAGAGGAACAAGAATGTGGTCTCCTGAGCACACTGTGCAAAACAGCTGTGATCAGTGATCGTGAGGACAGGAAGCCAGCCATCATCCTGGACTACAACCACAACAAAGGAGGTGTGGACAACCTAGACAAGGTGATACGAACTTATAGCTGCAGGAGGATGACTGCTTGCTGGCCTCCGGTCATGTATGATGTGTCCTCATACAATGCCTTTGTGATATGGAACAAGATCAACCCTACCTGGATGCCTGATAGGTGGAACAAGAGACGGGCATTCCTGGAGCAGCTGGGAAAAGCACTTGTAACACCACACATTCAAAGAAGGGAGCGCCTATCCCGCACAGGAGCCTCTGCAGTGCTTGTGAAAGCTGTTCAGGAGGATGAATCTTGTCCTGATCCACCTGAGGCTGCAGCTGGGGCAGGCAAGAGGAGTAGATGCCAACTATGTCCCCCAAAGAAGGACTTTAACAAATACTATGTGCTGCACATGTGAGAAATACATCTGTAAAGTCCATGCACAGACACTTGCATACTGTCCTACATGTGCTAATTAGAGTTGATTGATTTATGTTCTTCACATTTTTGTTATGTATCTATTATCTGATTTTGTTCTCATTTATTGTTGTTGTTTATACACGTTGTAGGTAGGGGCAATGGTTCAACACATGGGAGAAGACTAGTATTTTGTAGTTTTATTCGACATTGTACAGTATATAAGAATACATCACTATGTTGCCAAAAAAGTTCAAGACTGTTTTTGTTTCCCTTCAATAGAATGCAATCAAAACTACATTCAGCACATTTCTGTAACTTTCTGGAGCGATTTTCGTCGGGAGAAGGAGAAGAGGACCAAGGTGCAGCGTGGTATGTGTCCATATTTATCTAATGAACACAGATATAAAAAAAATTAACAAACTGACAAACGAACAGTTCTGCACGGTGCAACAAAACATTAAACAGAAAATAACTATCTCAATTCTCAATCAGAGACAACGATCGACAGCTGCCTCTGATTGGGAACCATACCAGGCCAAACACAGAAATACAAAACATAGAATACAAAACATAGAATGCCCACCCCAACTCATGCCCTGACAAAACTAAAACAGAGACATAAAAAAGGAACTAAGGTCAGGACGTGACAATTTCTTAGACTATACAAGTGCTATCTCTTACTAAAAACATCACTTTTACATCTATGCAGTACCTTTAGCAATAATTATAATAGTAACAATAATAAACCTCTACTTTTGTAAGGAAAACAATTATGACAGGTGTGTTCTAATAAAAACAAGTGGTGTCCACTGATAAAATGCAGTCTTTCTGCATTGTAAAGAGGGAAAACCCAGACATTCACAAAGTTTGTCATGAATGACAGGATGTTTCTTCATGCAAAATATTTGAGGGGTTTAGTGAAGGCAGGCCATCTTTGACCCTTAGGACAAGGGGAGTATACACCATGTTAAGACTGCATAAGGGTTAAGTATAAAAAGTAAAAACATTAATGATTTCAAATTCCTTATATTAAGAATACCAAACGGCACCATTTTTAATTTATTTTTTACTTATGGATAGTCAGGGGCACACTCCAACACTCAGACATAATTTACAAATGTAGCATTTGTGTTTAGTGAGTCCGCCAGATCAGTGGCAATAGAGATGACCAGGGATGTTCTCTTGATAAGTGTGTGAATATGACTTAAGTAGTATTTTTTCTTAATTCTCATAGTTCAGGCTAGGCCCATTAGTTCCAGTAAAGGGAAATCTTAACTCTACAACCTACAATGACATTCTAGATGATTCTGTGCTTCCAACTTTGTAGCAACAGTTTGGGGAAGGCCTTTCCTGTTTCAGCATGACAATGCCCCTGTGCACAAACTTGACCAGCTTCCACAGAGCCCTGACCTCAACCCTCAGCCCTGACCGAACACCTTTGGGATGAATTGGAACGCCGACTGCGAGCCAGGCTTAATCGCCCAACACTAGTGCCCGACTTCACTAATGTTCTTGTGGCTGAATGGATGTCCCCTCAGTAATATTCCAATATCTGGTGGAAAGCCTCCCCAGAAGAGTTGAGGCTGTTATAGCAGCAAAGGGACACCAACTCCATATTAATGTCCATGATTTTGGAAAAAGATGCTCAACAAGCAGGCGTCCTCTTACTTTTGACCATATATTGTACAGTATGTATCAATGCAGAGCTTATGGTGAAATCTCAGTCCTTGTAGTATAGCACATGTTGCTGGTTGTGCTTCTCTGTATTGGGATGTGAGTTTTGCTGTATATCTGTGTACGTGTATGTGTGTGCGTACATGCATGTACACACGCGTGTATTCCTGTGTGTGAGTAAATGTGTTTTTCCCTCAGAGAACTGCTAATGAGGTTCATTAATCTTTGACTCTCATTGTTGAGCTCCATCCACTTAGAATTGAGGAGGTGTGTGTGTTTGAATGTCTGTGTGTGTGTGTGTGCTTGTATGAGAGGGAGGGAGGAAGGAAGGAAGGAAGGAAGGAAGGAAGGGAGGGAGGGAGGGAGGGAGGGAGGGAGGGAGGGAGGGAGGGAGGGAGGGAGGGAGAGAGGGAGGGAGGGAGAGAGGGAGAGAGGGAGAGAGGGAGAGAGGGAGAGAGGGAGAGAGGGAGAGAGGGAGAGAGGGAGAGAGAGAGAGAGAGAGAGGGACTTTGTAAAATGCACGTTCCTCTATAGCCATACAGATTAATTCAACTGATAAAAACAGCTCTGAAACACAGCTGTTTCCCGTAATCAGTAGCCCAGTAATTTCCTATTTCTTCTCTGTAATTTAAAATGTCTGCCCTGTTGGGATGGTCTTCTATTCCCCAATCTATACACTTCCGATGAATTTATCGAGCCCTAATTTGCTCTTGAACAATAGCTAGTTTGATTCACTCTCTGTGTGTGTGGGGGCCAACAGGTAATAACAGGACAAGGTGTGAAGCTGAAGAGTAAAAAGATGTTCCCATATTATCAGATTATCTTTTTTGTTTAGCACTTTTATATTATTTGAGTGAAACTGACATCAGTGGGATGCTAACAGTTTTGTTTCCCCCACTGTCCCTGTCACTTTACCAGGCTCGAATCAGTTTTCCTCTGATTGTAAACACACGTCACCATCCCCCTTGACAACGTACCAACGAGTCGAGCTATAGAAAAGGATCTAATTCGATAGTTCTATTGGTGACATTTTAAAAAAACAAGTTTTTTAATTCACCCCCTTTTTCATGGTATCCAATTATTAGTAGTCACTGTCTTGTCTCATCGCTACAACTCCAGTACGGGCTCGGGAGAGATGAAGGTCGAGAGCCATGCGTCCTCCGAAACACAACCCGACCAAGCCGCACTGCTTCTTAACACAGCGTGGATCCAACCTGGAAGCCAGCCGCACCAATGTGTCGGAGGAAACACCGTACACCTAGCGACCTGATCAGCATGCACTGCGCCCGGCCTGCCACAGGAGTCACTAGTGCACGATGAGACAAGGATATGCCTACCGGACAAACCCTCCCTAACCCAGAGGACCAGGCCAATTGTGCGTCGCCCCATGGACCTCCCAGTCGCTGCCGGCTACGACAGAGCCTGGGCTCGAACCCAGAGTCTCTGGTGGCACAGAGACTGCGCCACCCTTATTGGCCTTATTGGTGACATTTTAAGCTAGCTGTGGGTTTACAGCACATTCTTGTCTCCGTTACACGAGCACAGAATTAAAGGAAGTGTCATTATTTTAGCATCTCGTACTCCTTTTTCTTCTTCTTCCTAATTATGGTTTGAGTGTGAGTACATGCTGAACTCAAAATAACTTAAAAAAATGTACGCATGACGGCCATTGACCTAAACCTGAGCAGAGACCATCATACAGCTTTTCTCTGTTATTTTATGTCCATTTGATTTTTCGGTTAGTTTTGTTGAGCAAGAGAGAGGGGGGAGGTGTAGAAAGACAGCAATGTGGGGTGCTTGACCTGCTCTTTTTGCAACTGGTAAGTGGTGGTGACATGCCTAACAACACACACACACACACACACACACACACACATACTGACACACACTCCGACTATCAGCACAGCTTGTGTTGTGCATATCTGTGTCTTCATTCTAAGCTCTACTGCGTTAGAATGTATGGTGTTCCATCTATTCTCACTCTAATATCTCCCCTCCTCTCTCACTTTCACTCTTCTTTCACTCTCTCTGTGCTCCCCTTTTCTCTCCATCTCCCTCTTGACCCTATCTACTCTCTCTCTCGCTCTCACACACTCTCTCCTCTCTCTCTCTCTCTCTCTCTCTCTCTCTCTCTCTCTCTCATACACTCTCTCCTCTCTCTGTTTCTCTCTCTCTCTCTCTGTCTCTCTTCCCTACTGTTGAAGCTCTCATTTGGTCTAGAGAGTTTGTAAGAGCTTGTTGTTGAAGGCTTTGTTTACTAGACTTCCTTCGTTTAAACTAGGACACCAGCTGAACTGTCTCATTCCACTCCTCTGCCTCATTAAGAACTCAAAGAAGAACTCCAGCAACTCTATCAACTCTATAAGCTCTATTAAATCTATCAACCCTAACAACTCTGTCACCTCTGTCAACTCTGTCAACTCTATCAACTCCATCAACTCCAACAACTCTGTCAACTCAATCAACTCTATAAGCTCTATTAAATCTATCAACCCTAACAACTCTGTCAACTCTATCAACTCTATCAACTCAATAAACTCAAACAACTCCACCAACTCAATCAACTCTATCAACTCTCTGCCTTCATTTAAACTAGGACCTCTGCTGAACTGTCTCATTCCATTATTCTGCCTCAATAAGAACTCTAAGAAGGACTCCAGCAACTTTATCAACTCTATCATCTCTAACAACTTCATCAACTCAATCATCTCTAAGAACTCTAAGAACTATGTCAACTCTAATAACTCTAACAACTTAATCAACTGTACAGTGGGGCAAAAAAGTATTTAGTCAGCCACCAATTGTGCAAGTTCTCTCACTTAAAAAGATGAGAGAGGCCTGTAATTTTCATCATAGGTACACTTCAGCTATGACAGACAAAATGAGAAAGAAAATCCAGAAGATCACATTGTAGGATTTTTAATGAATTTATTTGCAAATTATGATGGAAAATAAGTATTTGGTCACCTACAAACAAGCAAGATTTCTGGCTCTCACAGACCTGTAACTTCTTCTTGAAGAGGCTCCTCTGTCCTCCACTCGTTACCTGTATTAATGGCACCTGTTTGAACTTGTTGTCAGTATAAAAGACACCTGTCCACAACCTCAAACAGTCACACTCCAAACTCCACTATGGCCAAGACCAAAGAGCTGTCAAAGGACACCAGAAACAAAATTGTAGACCTGCACCAGGCTGGGAAGACTGATTCTGCAATATAGGTAAGCAGCTTGGTTTGAAGAAATCAACTGTGGGAGCAATTATTAGGAAATGGAAGACATACAAGACCACTGATAATCCCCCTTGATCTGGGGCTCCACTCAAGATCTCACCCCTCACTCAAATCCTGCAGTGCCAGCCGTGTCCCCCTGCTTAAGCCAGTACACGTCCAGGCCCGTCTGAAGGCCCGTCTGAAGTTTGCTAGAGAACATTTGGGTGATCCAGAAGAAGATTGGGAGAATGTCATATTGTCAGATGAAACCAAAATATAACTTTTTGGTAAAAACTCAACTCGTCGTGTTTGGAAGACAAAGAATGCTGAGTTGCATCCAAAGAACACCATACCTACTGTGAAGCATGGGGGTGGAAACATCATGCTTTGGGGCTGTTTTTCTGCAAAGGGACCAGGACGACTGATCCGTGTAAAGGAAAGAATGAATGGGGCCATGCATCGTGAGATTTTGAGTGAAAACCTCCTTCCATCAGCAAGGGCATTGAAGATGAAACGTGGCTGGGTCTTTCAGCATGACAATGATCCCAAACACACCGCCCGGGCAACGAAGGAGTGGCTTCGTAAGAATAATTTCCACGTCCTGGAGTGGTCTAGCCAGTCTCCAGATCTCAACCCTATAGAAAATCTTTGGAGGGAGTTGAAAGTCCGTGTTGCCCAGCAACAGCCCCAAAACATCACTGTTCTAGAGGAGATCTGCATGGAGGAATGGGCCAAAATACCAGCAACAGTGTGTGAAAACCTTGTGAAGACTTGCAGAAAACGGTTGACCTCTGTCATTGCCAACAAAGGGTATTGAGATAAACTTTTGTTATTGACCAAATACTTATTTTCCACTCTAATTTTCAAATAAATTCATTAAAAATCCTACAATGTGATTTTCTGGATTTTTTTGCTTCTCATTTTGTCTGTTATAGTTGAAGTTTACCTATGATGAACATTACAGGTCTCTCTCATCTTTTTAAGTGGGAAAACTTGCACAATTGGTGGCTGACTAAATACTTTTTTGCCCCACTGTATGAACTCTATGAACTCTAAGAACACTAAGAACAATAACAACTCCATCAACTCTCATCTCTATGAACTCTAATAACTCTATCAACTCTATCTACTCAATTAACTCTATCAACTTTATAAACTCTTACAATTCTATCAACTCTAATGACTCTATCAACTCTATCAACACTAACAACTCTATGGATTCAAACAAATCAAACTACTCTAACAACTTTATCAACTCTAACAACGCTATCAACTATATTACCTCTATCAACTTTACCAACTCTAACAACTCTAAGACCTCTAAGAACTTTATGAACTCTGAGAATTCTAACAGCTCGAACAACAAAAAAACCTGTCAACTCTGTCAACTCTAAAAACTCAAACAACTCTAACAACTCTATCAATTTTAACAACTCTATTAACTCTATTAACACTAACAACTCTATCAACTCTATCATCGCCAAGAACTCTAAGAACTTTGCCAACTCTAACAACTCTGTCAACTCTGTCAACTCTATCAACTCAATGAACTCTATCAACTATAAGAACTCTATTAAAATGATCAACTCTATGAACTCTGAGAACTCTAAGAACTGTATCAACTCTAACAACTATCAACTCTATCTCTAAGAACTTTATCAACTCTATCAACTCTATCAATTATATGAACTCTTAGAACTCTAAGAACACTATGAACTCTATCAAGTCAAACAACTCAAACAACTCCATCAACTCTAAGAACTTTCTAAACTCTCTGCCTTCATTTAAACTAGGACCCCTGCTGATATGTCTCATTCAACAATTCTGCCTCAATAAGAACTCTAATAAGAACTCCAGCAACTCTTTAAACTCTATCAACTCTAAGAACTCTAAGAACTTTATAAACTATAACAACTCTTATCGACTCTAAGAACTCTAACAACTTTATCAAATTTATCAACTCTAACAACTCCATCAACTCTATCAACTCTAAAAACTCTATCATCTCTAAGAACTCTAAGAACTTTGTCAACACTAATAACTAAAACAACTCTGTCAACTCTATCAACTTTATGAACTCTAAGAACACTAAGAACAATAACAACTCTATCAACTCTTTCAACTCTCATCTCTAATAACTCTATCAACTCTTAGAACTCTAAGATATTTTTAAACTCTTACAAATCTAAGAACTCTATCAACTCTAACAACTCTAACAACGCTGTCAAGTCTATCAACTACATCACCTCTATCACCTCTATCAACTCTATCAACTCCGTCAACTCTAAGATCTCTAAGAACTCTAAAAACTCTATACCCTCTAAAAACACTGACAACTCTACAACTCTATGAACTTTAACAACTATCAACTCTAAAACTCTAACAACGCTGTCAAGTCTATCAACTACATCAGCTATCAACTCTATCAACTCTATCAACTCTAAAACTTTATCAACTCTATCAACTCTATGAATTTTATCAACTCTAACAACTCCAACAACTCCAACAACTCTATGAAATCTGATAATTCTAATATCTCCAAAAACTCTAAGAACTCTAAAAATTAAAACAATCTATCAACTCTAAAAACTCTAGCAACTCTATCAACTCCATCAACATTATCAACTCTGTCAACTCTAACAACTAAATCAACTCTATTAATAACACTAACAACTCTATCAACTCTATCAAATCTAAGAAGTGTAAGATCTCTAAGAACCCTAAGAACTCTATCGTCTCCAAGAACTTTGCCAACTCTAACAACTCTATCAACTCTAAGAAGTCAAACAACTCTATCAGCTCGATGAACTCGATGAACTCTATCAACCTTAAGAACTCTAATAACTCTATTAAAATGATCAACTCTATGAACTCTAATAAATCTAAAAAACTAAAACAACTCTATGAACTCTAAGAAATCTATCAACTCTATCAACTATTTAAACTCTATCAACTATATCAACTCCATCAACCCTATCAACTCTAAGAACTCTAAGATCTTTATCAAAACAAGCAGATCGAAGAACTCTATCAACTCTAACAACTCTAACAACTATATAAAATCGAACAACTCAATCAACTGTAACAACTCTACAAACTCTATCAACTCTATCAAATCCATCAACTCTAACAACTCTATCAACTTTATCAACTATATCAACTCTATCAACTCTAAGAACTCCAAGAACTTTATCAACACTAACAAATCTAAGAACTCGTTCAACTCTAAAAACTTAACCAACTCTAGCAATTCTAAGAACTCTAAGAACTCTATCAACTCTAAAAACTCTTTCAACTCGATGAACTCTAACAACTTTATGAACTCTAACAACTCTAAGAACTCTAAGAACTTTGCAAACTCTAACAACTCTGTCAGCTTTAAGAACTCAAACAACTCTATCAACTATAAGAACTCCAATAACTGTATTAAAATGATCAACTCTATGAACTCAAACAACTCTATCTACTCTAAGAACTCAAATAACTCTATCAACTTTTTCAACTATATCAACTCCATCAACCCTAACAACTCTATCAACTTTATCAACTATATCAACTCTATCAACTCTATCAAATCTATGAACTCTAAGATCTTTATCAACTCTAACGCATGGGGTGGCAGGGTAGCCTAGTGGTTAGAGTGTTGGACTAGCAACTGGAAGGTTGCAAGCTCAAACCCCTGAGCTGACAAGGTACAAATCTGTTGTTTTGCCCCTGAACAGGCAGTCAACCCACTGTTCCTAGGCTGTCATTGAAAATAAGAATTTGTTCTTAACTGACTTGCCTAGTTAAAAAAAAGCTAAAATAAAAACATCTAAGAACTCTATCAACTCTAAGATCTTTATCAACTATATCAACTATAACAACTCTATCAACTCAATCAATTCGATCAGCTACTTTATGCATTCATTGTCCCAATACCCCTCTCATTTCACACACCTTCTCTTTTTATTTTCATTGGGCCTCTCTCTCTGCTCCCTCTCTCTTTCTCTTTATTTCTCACCCAATCCTCTTTGTAATTGGGTCCTCTTCCTTGTTTCAATTAAGATAGACGGCAGAGCTGTGCTTTGGGAATGTTTTGGCAAGGTGGAATCCAGCACAACACATGTAAATGATGCTCTGAACTGCTTCTTCCTCTTTGTGTTTGTGCCGTGTGTGTGTGTTTCTGTCTCTGTGTGTGGGAGGTTGGGGAAAGGCAGTGGTCCATGAACTTAACTAGAGTTCCTTGCTGATCAAATGTGACAATTATGATAGTGTTCCTGGGAGATTACACCCCTCTCCCCTCCCCCTTTCTCTCTTAAGTTATCTCTCTTAACCTATCTTCGTTTACCTTTCTCTTTCCATGTATCCATCTCTCCCTATTTTTATATTTTTATGTATATATCCCTTTCTCTTTTTCTCAATTTTCCCTCCTTCTTCCTTGTCTTACTTATTCATCACCCTTTCTCCTCTCTACTTCTACCCCTCACCCTCCCTTTTTCCCTCATTACTTTTCCCTCCCCACTCATCCCTCTCTTCCTCCCTTCATTCCTCTCTACTCATCCCACTCTCTCTGGGTCCATTCATCAGTGCTGGATGCAGTCACGATGGCGACTAGCTGAGTAAATAAAGGCTGCCTCATCAACACGCCAGCACCATTCCCTCTACACCATAAATCACATACTGAGAAAGAGAGAGAGAGGGATAGAGAGCAAGAGAGAGAGATAGAGAGGGAGAGAGAGAAAGGGACAGAGGAAGCAAGAGAGAGAGAGAGAGAGAGAGATAGGGTATAGGAGAAAGGGAGGGAGGGAAGGTGGGAGGGATGGGTATAGATATAAAGGGAGGGGGAAGAAGAGAAAGAGAGGGGGAGGGAGGGAAGGAGAGAGAGTGAGGGAGAGAGAGACAGGGGAGAGAAATACAAAGAAAACACACCCATGGAAGTGTGCAATTCACATACAGAGATAAGCCCAGAGAGTCAAACAGAATCTGGAAATGTATTTACATACAGTTCACAACAAAGGCACACTCGGTCTGGACAAACTGGTGGGTCCAGACCGAGCATAGCTGGTACATGGACACACACACACACACACACACACACACACACACACACACACACACACACACACACACACACACACACACACACACACACACACACACACACACACACATACACACATACACACACACACAGACAGATCACAGATGGAGCAGGCTCTCTCAGCTCATCTATCCCTGTTCTCACCCCCCCCCCTTCAAATACTTCTATCCCACTCTCTCTCTCTACCCCACACACACCTCTCCCATATATCCACCTCACCCACTTCCAGCCTCTCTCTGCTCTCCAGACCCTGACATGCTCCTGTTTCCTTTTATTTTACTCTTTTTCATCCATCTATCAACTCCAAAGCTCCTCTCTAATTCATATCCTTCTGTATCTCTCCAGACCTCCTTTCAAATACATAGATCACCTCTCCACTCCGTCTCTTTCCCAGCCCATCCCTCTATCCCATCTTCGTCTCACTATTTCATCTCCCCAGCTCCATTCCATCTTATGTATTTAAGAGAGGGTTCTTCACTCACTGGACCACACATAGGGAACCATCCATCAAATCTGACGTCAGGCTAGAACGGAGCGAAGGATCTTTTAGGTCTATTGCATTCTATTTTCTCTTTTTCATGTTATTTTATTCTCTCTTTCTTTTCTCTCTCTCATTCTCAATCTCTCTCTCTGTCTGCATCTCTTTCTCTCTCTGCAACTTCTCTCTCTCTGCATCTCTCTCTCTGCCCCTTCTCTGCATCTTTCTCTCTATCTGCCCCTTCTCTCTGCATCTTTCTCTCTATCTACCCCTTCTCTCTCTCTGCATCTCTCTCTCTTTCCCTTCTCTCTCTGCATCTCTATCTCTCTGCCCCTTATCTCTGTCTCTCTCTGCCCCTTCTCTCTCTCTGCATCTCTCTCTTTCTCTGCCCCTTCTCTGTGATCCTATCTCTCTCTCTCTGCATCTCTCACTCTGCTCCCTTTCGCTCTCTCTCTCTCTCTCTCTGCTCCCCTTCTGTCTCTGCATCTATCTCTCGGTCTACATATCTCTCTCTCTGTATCTCTCTCTCGCTCTCTTTTTCTCTCTCTGGCCTAACTCTGTGGTACGCCAAACTTGTTATAGTTAGGATCTGATAAAGAATCTTTGAGCTTTGTACTTTGTAATTATTGCATTGTGATTGCATCTATAATTTTCTTGAAAAAGGATTTGTGATGACTTTGCTCTGTGTTTGTGTCACATTCCTTTGAGTAGAGGGAAGACAATGAAAAGGGACGTGTATTGAGAGAGTAGTGGTTTTGAGCTGAGCGTGTGTGAGGCAGGGTACAGAAACTTAAAAGGGTAGAATAATGAATAGTGTTAAGGTCAGGATAGAGTAAAGTTGAGGCTAGTGGCAAGAGTTGCATGTTTCAGAGATCCAGGAAAGAGCTGAGCTAAGGTGCTGATCGGTTCAGGAGCCCTAAGCCTGATGGAGCCAGTAAACAGTAGAACTAATCTTCAAATACGGCCAGGATAGCTAGGTTTAAGAGTGTCAGGATAGAGCAGAGCCAGGTAGGGACAGAGCCAGGTAGGGACAGAGCCAGGTAGGGACAGAGCGAGATAAGGACAGAGCCAGGTAAGGAAAGAGCCAGGTAGGGACAGAGCCAGGTAAGGACAGAGCCAGGTAGGGACAGAGCCAGGTAGGGACAGAGCCAGGTACGGACAGAGCGAGATAAGGACAGAGCCAGGTAGGGACAGAGCCAGGTAAGGACAGAGCCAGGTAGGGACAGAGCGAGATAAGGACAGAGCCAGGTAGGGACAGAGCCAGGTAAGGACAGAGCCAGGTAAGGACAGAGCCAGGTAGGGACAGAGCCAGGTAGGGACAGAGCGAGATAAGGACAGAGCCAGGTAAGGACAGAGCCAGGTAAGGACAGAGCGAGATAAGGACAGAGCCAGGGAGGGACAGAGCCAGGTAGGGACAAAGCGAGATAAGGACAGAGCCAGGTAAGGACAGAGCCAGGTAGGGACAGAGCCAGGTAGGGACAAAGCCAGGTAGGGACAGAGCGAGATAAGGACAGAGCCAGGTAAGGACAGAGCCAGGTAAGGACAGAGCGAGATAAGGACAGAGCCAGGGAGGGACAGAGCCAGGTAGGGACAAAGCGAGATAAGGACAGAGCCAGGTAAGGACAGAGCCAGGTAAGGATAGAGCCAGGTAGGGACAGAGCCAGGTAGGGACAGAGCCAGGTAGGGACAAAGCCAGGTAGGGACAGAGTGAGATAAGGACAGAGCGAGATAAGGACAGAGTCAGGTAAGGACAGAGCCAGGTAGGGACAGAGCCAGATAAGGACAGAGCGAGATAAGGACAGAGTGAGATAAGGACAGAGCGAGATAAGGACAGAGCCAGGTAAGGACAGAGCCAGGTAGGGACAGAGCCAGATAAGGACAGAGCCAGATAAGGACAGAGCCAGGTAAGGACAGAGCCAGGTGCTATGTACTGTAGGTTTGAGAGCCAAAGTAAAGTATGGCTGGGCTCCGCTGAGGCTGGAGCCAAGCCTTGGTTTGAAACAGTTACTATGGTATGGTAGAGCTGACGTAAGGCTCCACTACCCAGGCTGTCTTATTGATCTCCACTTTGAAAGAAGACATCAATTATAAAAAGGAGGACAAGAAGAGGAAGGGGAGTTCATTGATGAAACTTTCATTTGAATGAGTGCAGAGGAGAGATGGAGAGAGAAGTGAGGGATAATGTTCAAGAGGAAAGAGTGGGAGAGAGAAGTGAGGGATAATGTTGAAGAGGAACGAGTGGGAGAGAGAAGTGAGGGATAATGTTCAAGAGGAAAGAGTGGGAGAGAGAAGTGAGGGATAATGTTGAAGAGGAACGAGTGGGAGAGAGAATGGAGGGGTAGTGTTCGAGAGGAATGAGAGGGAGAGAGAAGTGAGGGTAGTGTTCGAGAGTAATGAGAGAGAGAGAGAGAGAGACAGAGAGACAGAGAGACAGAGAGACAGAGAGACAGAGAAAGAGAGACAGAGAAAGAGAGACAGAGAGAGAGAGACACACACAGAGAGAGACACATAGAGAGAGACAGAGAGAGAGAGACAGAGAGAGAGAGACAGAGAGAGAGAGAGAGAGAGAGAGAGAGAGAGAGAGAGTTGGACACAGGTTAAGAGAGAGTGGGAGGGGTTTCCCACCGGGCTATAAGATGAACATCAAAGTTCTGATCTGGGTTCAGCTATTCCGCCTTAACTCCTGAGGTCCATGAACCAACTGAATATGAGCAATAGAGTTTCTTCTTTAGTTTTTTTCTCCCTCAAATCCATCACACATTTAATTTGTGAACAGCCAAATGTATGTGTCATGCCTTGTTTTGAAAGCATTCATAGAAGCACTCTTTGATTACCAACAATTTCCCGCCAACCTTTCTACCATAACCACCATTTAAGGGATGTGTTGTCTAAATTCCAGAAATTGGTTATTAGAACAGCACATGAATAGAACACAGAAATTAGTTTTAAGACAAACACGTGTAAAATGTCCATCACAGAGGCTTTATAAATATCGGAAGTGATTGCTAATGCACAAAATGAAAAAACATTTCCTAAACCGCACTGCTCCCATCTTCATCAATAATATGACAACAATTTTAATGATAATAATAATAATACATTAAAGCAATAGTAGTAGACCAGTCTCAACATGACAAGGTATGAAAGCCAAAACAAAACTAAATGGAAAATGTTATTGACATAACATTGCACTTTTCACTGACAGTAGCTCAGGTTTTGTCAGGAGGAAACATATTTGGCTCCCAAAACTGCACATTTTGGATTTTCACATAATACATATCCGATTTTTTCTTCATCTTTTATAGTTTCAAACCCTTTGTCCTGGATGATAATTTTGGGAAAGAAATATTCTCTTAGGTCTGAGTATTTGTCACAGTGTAATAGGAAATGCAGCTCTGTCTCAACCTCTCCCTTGGAGCAGAGTGAGCACAGCCTATCCTCTGTGGGCAGCCAAGTTTGCCTGTGACGACCGGTGTCTATAGCCTGACTGTGCTCACTGAGTCTGTACCTAGTCTGTGTTTTTCTCAGTTTTCTATCAGTCACGGTGGTCAGATAGTCTGCCACCATGTACTGTCTGTAGAGACAAATAGCATTGAAGTTGACTTTGATTTTTTTGTGGTGTCTTTCCAATAAGATCTTATTTTATTTTTGCTTTGTGATGATTTGTTTGGGCCAAATTGTCTGAGTGCTGTCCTGAGGCTCTATGGGGTTGGTTTGGGATAGTGAACTGAGCCTCAGAACCAGCTGGCTGAGGGCTCTTCTCTCATTTCCTCTCTTGACTAGGGGTGTGTGATGAAATGTGTGATGAAATGTTTCGGGGTCCCTTGTTTTTAGATGTTTGTAAAATGTGAGGTCTCTTTTTTGTAATCTGCACTACTCTCACGCCCTGACCTTAGAGATCCTTTTAATTCTCTATTTTGGTTAGGTCAGGGTGTGACTAGGGCAATCTAGTTGTACTATTTATTTGTTTGGCCTGGTATGGTTCCCAATCAGAGGCACCTCTCAATCGTTGTCTCTGATTGGGGATCATACTTAGGCTGCCTTTTTCCCACCTTAGTTTGTGGGATATTGATTTTGTATTGTTGTTGTGTAGCCTGCAGAACTTTACGTTCGTTTTGTATTTGGTTGTTTTTTCGGTGTTCATTTTAATGAAAGTAAAACGTTTGCCTACCACGCTGCACCTTGGTCTCCTCATTCAAATGATGAGCTTAACAACTACATTAGAGTTTTTCTTTGCAGTTGCAATGCTGTCTTGCAAAACTCTGCATGCGGCATTTTGATATGATGTTTTACCCATTTGGTAAATTCATTATTAGAGAGTGGACCCCATTACTAGCTGTCATATAGAGAAATGGGTTCTTTAATTAATGCCATTGGATACTCTTCTTGCTTTGTCTCAGCTCGTTCACAGGCATGTGAAAGCTACCTGTGTTGCTGATATTTAATCCTGCTTTCCGGACCTCTTTTGGAAAATCATTATATTCTGGGTTTTTAGGTTTACTGTCAGAGCTGCTGTAATCCCACTTTAGTGGGAGACAGCAGTACCAGGTCATCTGCGTACAGCAGACACTTGATTTCGGTGTTGTGTAGGGTGAGACCAGGCGCTGCAGATTCTTCAAATGTTTTTGCCAATTCATTAATGTAGATGTTAAATAGTTGTCACATTGGCATGAGGGATTGGAGACAGGCGCAGGAATGCGGAATAGTTTTTTTTATTAAGCCCAAATTACGGCGTGCCATGTAAGGGCACAGGGACGAAGACCAAGCAAACACGTAACAAAAACACAGGGCTGAAATGCAAACAAAAGAGCGAGGAGTACCTTGAATAAATAACACATATACCACATATATAACACATAATAAA
This sequence comes from Oncorhynchus mykiss, assembly GCF_013265735.2. NCBI lineage: Eukaryota > Metazoa > Chordata > Actinopteri > Salmoniformes > Salmonidae > Oncorhynchus > Oncorhynchus mykiss. The sequence continues at coordinate 56,000,408 of NC_048582.1, read as the reverse complement.
TAACACAATGATGATTACGCGCAATCCACAAGGGTATGAAAGCCCAAAACACACAGCACACGCACCAACGAACATTGTAATAACAATTGACAGCCCAATGGAAACCAAAGGGAACACAAGTACTAATCAGTTGGAATAGGGAACAGGTGTGTGTAATGAAAGTTCTGGAGGAATCCGTGACTATAGTGTTGGACTTATTGAGCAGCCCTGCTTCACTCCTTGTCCCTGAGAGAAGAAGTATGTTTGATTGTTGCCAATTTTAACCGCACATTTGTTTTTATTGTACATTGATTTAATAACATCATATGTTTTACCTCCAATACCACTTTCTATTAGTTTATAAAAAAATACCTTCATACCAAATTGAATCAAATGCGTTCTTGAAGTCTACCAAACATGAGTAGATTTGGCCTTTGTTTAGGTTAACTTATTTGTCAATGAGATTGTGGAGGGTATTCAATGGCTTGCAAAAGTATTCACCCCCTTGGCATTTTTCCTATTTTGTTGCCTTACAACCTGGAATTAAAATGGATTTTTGGGGGGTTTGTATCATTTTATTTACACAACATGCCTACCACTTTGAAGATGCAAAATATGTTTTATTGTGAAACAAACAAGAAATAAGACAAAAAACAGCAAACTTGAGTGTGCATAACTATTCACCTCCACAAAGTCAATACTTTGTAGAGACACCTTTTGCAGTAATTAGAGCTGCAAGTCTCTTGGGAAATGTCTCTATAAGCTTGGCACAACTAGCCACAGGGAATTTTGCCCATTCTTCAAGGAAAAATTGCTCTAGCTCCATCAAGTTGGATCGGTTCCCGCTGGTGTACAGCAATCATTAAGTCATATCAAAGATCCTCAATTGGATTGAGATCTGGGCTTTGACTAGGCCATTCCAAGACATTTAAATGTTTCCCCTTAAACCACTTGATTGTCGCTTTAGCAGTATGCTTAGGGTCATTGTCCTGCTGGAAGGTGAACCTCCATCCCAGTCTCAAATCTCTGGAAGACTGAAAAAGGTTTCCCTCAGGAATTTCCCTGTATTTAGCGCTATCCATCATTCCTTCAATTCTGATCAGTTTCCCAGTCCCTGCTGATGAAAAACATTCCCACAGCATGATGCTGCCACCACCATGTTTCACTGTGGGGATGCTGTTCTCGGGGTGATGAGAGGGGTTGGGTTTGTGCCAGGCATCACATTTTCCTTTATGGCAAAAAAAACAACATTTTAGTCTCATCTGGCCAGAGTACGTTCTTCCATATGTTTGGGAAGTCCCCCACATACCTTTTGGCGAACACCATTTTTTTTCTTTAAGCAATGTTTTTTTCTGGCCACTCTTCCATAAAGCCAAGCTCTGTGGAGTGTACAGCTTAAGGTGGTCCTATGGACAGATACTCCAATCTCCACTGTGGAGCTTTGCAGCTCCTTCAGGGTTAGCTTTGGACTCTTTGTTGCCTCTCTGATTAATGCCCTCCTTACCTGGTCCGTGAGTTTTGGCAGGCGGCCCTCTCTTGGCAGGTTTGTTGTGTTGCCATGTTCTTTCCATTTTTTATAATGGATTTAACGGTGTTCTGTGGGATGTTCAAAGTTTCGGATATTTTTTTATAACCAAACCCTGATTTGTACTTCTCCACAACGTTGTCCCTGGCCTATTTGGAGAGCTCCTTGGTCTTCATGGTGCCACTTGCTTAGCGCTGTTGCAGACTCTGGGGCATTTCAGAACAGGTGATGAGGTGATGTGACACTTAGATTGCACACAGGTGCACTTTATTTAACTAATTATGTGACTTCTGAAGGTAATTGGTAGCAGCAGATCTTATTTAGGTGCTTCACAGGAAAGGGGGTGAATACATACAGTTGATGTCGGAAGTTTACATACGCTTGATTGGAGACATTAAATCTTGTTTTCCAACCACTCCACAAATTTCTTGTTAACAAAATGTAGTTTTGGAAAGTCGGTTAGGACATCTACTTTGTGCATGACACAAGTAACTTTTCCAGCAATTGTTTACAAACAGATTATTTCACTTATAAATCACTGTATAACTATTACAGTGGGTCAGAAGTTTACAAACACTAAGTTGACTGTGCCTTTAAAACGCTTGGAAAATTCCAGAAAATTATGTAATGGCTTTAGAAGCTTCTGATAGGCTAATTGACATAATTTGAGTCAATTGGAGGTGTACCTGTGGATGTATTCCAGGCCTATCTTCAAACTCAGTGCGTCTTTACTTGACATCATGGGAAAATCAAAAGAAATCAGACAATAACTCCGAAAAAAAATTGTAGACCTCCACAAGTCTGGTTCGTACTTGGGAGCAATTTCCAAACTCCTGAAGGTATCACGTTCATCTGTACAAACAATAGTATAAACACCATGGGACCACGCAGCTATCATACCGCTCAGGAAAGAGACAAGTTCTGTCTCCTAGAGAGGAACGTACTTTGGTGCGAAAAGTGCAAATCAATCCCAGAACAACAGCAAAGTACATTGTGAAGATGCTGGAGGAAACAGGTACAAAATGATCTATATCCACAGTAAAATGAGTGCTATATCGACACAACCTGAAAGGCCGCTCAGCAAGGAAGAAGCCACTGCTCCAAAACAGCCATAAAAAAACAGACTACGGTTTGCAACTGCACATGGGGACAAAGATCATACTTTTTGGAGAAATGTCCTCTGGTCTGATGAAACAAAAATAGAACTGTTTGGCCATAATGACCATCGCGATGTTCGGTGGACATAGGGGGAGGCTTGCAAGCCGAAAAAACACCATCCCAACCTTGAAGCATGGGGGTGGAAGCATCATGTTGTGGGGGGTGCTTTACTGCAGGAGGGACTGGTGCAATACACAAAATAGACAGCATCATGAGGATGGAAAATGATGTGGATATATTGAAGCAACAACTCAAGATATCAGTCAGGAAGTTAAAGCTTGGTTGCAAATGGGTCTTCCAAATTGGCAATGACACCTAGCATACTTCCAAAGTTGTGGCAAAATGGCTTAAGGACAGCAAAGTCAAGGTATTGGAGTGGCCATCACAAAGCTCTGACTTCAATCCTATAGAACATTTGTGGGCAGAACTGAAAAAGCGTGTGCGAGCCAGGAGGCCTAAAACTTGACTCAGTTACAACAGCTCTGTCAGGAGGAATGGGCCAAAATTCACCCAACTTGTGGGAAGCTTGTGGAAGGCTACCCAAAACATTTGACCCAAGTTAAACAATTTAAAGGCAATGCTACCAAATACTAATTGAGTGTATGTCATCTGACACACTGTGAATGTGATGAAAGAACTAAAAGCTGAAATAAATCATTCTCTTTACTATTATTCTGACATTTCACATTCTTAAAATGAAGTGGTGATCCAAACTGACGTAAGGCAGGGAATCTTTACTTGGATTAAATGTCAGGAATTGTGAAAAACATATGTAAATGTATTTGGCTCAGGTGTTTGTAAACTCTCAACTTCAACTGTATTTATGCACAACTTTTCAGTTTCTTTTATTTTATAATTTTTTTTTTTCATTTCACTTCAACAATTTTGACTATTTTGTGTATGTCCATTACATGAAATCCAAATAAAAATATATTCTAATTACAGGTTGTAATGCAACAAAATAGGAAAAATGCCAATTGGGATTCATTATTTTGCAAGGTACTGTAAATGTGGTCTGTTGTGCGGTTATTTATAAAAAATCTAATCTGGCTTCTGCTCAGGATATTGTGTTAACCAAGGAAATGATGTAGTCTGCTATTTATGATACTGCAGAAAATTTTCCCCAAGTTGCCGTTAAGCAAATTCCTCTAATTATTTAGGTAAAATCTGTCAAAATGTTGATAGATTGGTGTGATCAATCCTTTGTTCCAAGTATCAGTGAGGATAATGATCAATCCTTTGTTCTTCACCTGCAGTGAGGATGATGTTGAATAGTTTCAGTCTATAAATTAATTTGTGGTCTGTATAAACGATAATTTCCCTTAAAATACTATCAGCACCACAGGCTTTTTTTGGGTTGCAGAGTGTCACATTTTCCAACAATTCGTCTTCTAGAATTGGGGTATTCACAGGATTCTGATAGTCTTTGACTGCTGATTCAAGGATTTGTAATTTTTCTTGTATATCTTTTTGTTCTAGGAACTTTGTTGGCAGTAGAGCTGTAACGATTCTCCTCTTCTTCTGACGAGGAGTAAGAGAGGTCGGACCAATGTGCAGCGTGGTAAGTGTCCATTTTAGTTTATTAAACTGAACACTAAAGAATACAAAATAACAAAGTGAATGATACAAACGAAAACCGAAACAGTCCTGAAATGTGAAACAAACATTACAACAGGAAACAATCACCCACAACTCAAAAGTGAAACCAGACTACCTAAGTATGGTTCTCAATCAGGGACACCGATTGACAGCTGCCTCTGACTGAGAACCATACCAGGCCAAACACAGAAATCCCAAAACATAGAAAAAGGAACATAGACAACCCACCCAACTCACGCCCTGACCATACTAAAACAAAGACATAACAACAGAACTAAGGTCAGAACGTGACAGTCTCACCCCCCCCCCGAAAGGTGAGGACTCCGGCCGCAAAACCTGAACCTATGGGTGGGTGTCTGTCCGCGGTGGCGGCTCTGGCGCGGGACTCCGCCTCTTTAACCGCCTCCGTGGCCTCTTTAGAGCGGTGACCCTCGCCGCCGACCTCGGACTGGGGACCCAAGCCACGGGTCCCGAATGGACGGGAGATTCTGGCAGCACCGAATGTGCTGTTCCTCTTAGGGTGTGTTTGTAATGCTTCAGCAGTTCCCCATATTTGAAGGCATATATTTTTGTTATCTGGATCTTTTGATTAGATTCAATTTCTCAATGACTTCCTTAGATTGTGCAATCATTATCAATCCATTTTTGATCATGGTTTGTCCTTATGTGTCTTAAGATTAACCAAAGAGTCTAATTTGTCAAATATAAAGTTTATGTTCCAAACCGCCACATTTACACCATCATTGCTGTAGGAGAATGTTAAGGTTAAAAAGTTGACCAGGAGAGATTGTATTTTTTGGCTACTAATTGCTTTTTGGTAGGTTTCTGTACTGTTTGCAATCTGTCTATAGGACTGTTTAGTGGCATGCAATTTATTGTATCTTTCTCTCTATTCACTCTCTTCTTTCCTCGAACAGATTTCTTTAACCCCATTCCCCCTTCCCTTCTACCCCCTACTTCTTACCACCCACCATTCCACCACTACCACCCTTCACTCACTCTCTCTCTCCCTCCCTACCTCTTTCTTTCCCTCTCTCTTTTACTCTCTCCCTCCCTACCTCTTTCTTTCCCTCTCTCTCTTACTCTCTCCCTCCCTACCTCTTTCTTTCCCCCTCTCTCTCTCTCTCTCTTTCTCTCTCTTGCATTGAGTCAGGGCTTCAGTGGGCTCTTAACTAAATGGGGTCTGTGCTGAGGCCATTGTTGAGAGCTGGGCCACAGCATAGACATCACGCTCCAATAGGCACAGCCAACACTAAAAGGTAAAGGCCATGGCACGGCCCTGTGTGTCCATGTGTGTGTGTGTGTGTGCGTGTGTTGGTGTGTGTGCACTTGTGTCTGTGTGTGTGTATGTGTTTAAATGTATGTACCTTTAGCTGTGTGCTATTCCCTAAATAGCTCTTGTAACATTTAAAATTGATGGCAGAGCATGTCGTTTTTTAGATTTTTTTTTTTTTTGCATCGTGGAGACACCACACAATGGTTGTATAAACATGTTTGTGCAGACGAACTCTGTATGGATGGATGGAAAAACATCAACATTGAAAGGCAGGTGGAATGATAGCTCAGAGGTAACGATAACGTTGATGCAATTAGCGGACATGTGGTGAAGGAAACAAATGACGCAGGTAACAGAAATGGAATGATTAAAAATAGGGTACTCAATTTGAAACCAACTGCAAAACATAACGGGAAAAGCACATAGGCAGAAAAAGTAAACATGAATCAATAGAACACAGCGAATACCTAGAAAAGACTCAGGGTTATAAGACAGGAAACACAACATGAAGCAGGTAACATAAATACACAGAAAATATTTCACAGAACAGTGTTCATTCCTCTTACCTGCCTCACGGGAGTTTCCGTCCTACTCTTGTTTGCTGATTGCTGTAGTGTTGTCAAAACCCTATCCATCATACCACATTCTTACAGGTTTTTTTCTTCCCAATGCATTGTCTCATCATCAACACACTTACAAAACAATCCATATTCTACATGTAAGGGTCATCAGCTATTGATGAATTATGTTTTGGGTGGATACAGAAGGACCAGCAAAGAATACATTGATATAGCAAGCAGTGTTTGAACTGAGCACAAAATACCACTAGCTCTACATTGTTAGTATACCAGAGTTCTGTAGTAAGACATTCAATATGAACATGTAGTGTATTTAGGAGAATGGTTTGGAAGCCTTGCAGCTTTTCAGGGACGCTAGCTGCCTGTTTGGCTTTTTGTCATGCTTATTGTGCCTGTGTATGAGTGTGTATGTGTAACGGTCTGCATCTGTAAACACGCACGCACGCACACATACACACAAACACACACATGCACACACGCACGCACGCACGCATGCACACACGCACACACGCACGCACGCATGCATATATATACACTTTGAAGCCTCTCAAAGACCATTTCTGAGATTCATTACTGCATATGGTACATAGCTGTAGTGATCAGAGTTTAAATTGCTCTCTGCTCTGCTCTGCAAACTAAGGCAGGTTGAGAGATAAACAGACAGGCTTGATAATGAGCAGCAGAGTAGCCGCAGAATAAAACAGTCATTATTGAATTAGTGACCCTGAACGATCCAAACAAAACATGAACATATGAATGACCAGTGGTGCAAAGTACTGAAGTAAAAATACTTAAAAATACTACGTAAGTAGTTTTTTGGCGTATCTGTACTTTTTTATTTATAGTTTTGACAACTTTTACTTTTACTTCACCACATTCCTAAAGAAAATAGGGTACTTTTTACTCCATACATTTTCCCTGACACCCAAAAGTACTAGTTACGTTTTGACCGGTAAAGGGTTCATACACTTATCAAGAGAACATCCCTGGTCATCCCTGGTCATCTCTACTGCATCTGACCTGGCAGACTCACTAAACACAAATGCTTTGTTTGTACATGATGTCTGAATGATGGAGTGTGCCCCTGGCTATCCATAAAGAAAAAAGAAAATGGTGCAGTGTGTTTTGCTTAATATAAGGAATTTTTATTATTTATACTTTTACTTTTACTTTTGAAACTTAATTACATTTTAGCCTTTGCATTTACTTTTGATGCTTAAGTATATTTAAAATCAAATACTTTAAGACTTTTACTCAAGTAGTATTTTACTGGGTGACTGACTTTTACTCAAGTCATTTTCTGTTAAGGTATCTTTCCTTCTCCTCAAGTATGACAATTGAGTACTTTTTCCACCACTGTGAGTGACCAATGGTGATGAGGCTCGAAGACTCATTCAGGACTTCCAAATCTATAGCTTCCCACTACACAACATGGTTATAATTGCTGTTGGCAATGTCTACTGGTTTAAATCTTCTCATGATCCAGTTCAGATAGTTCATACCTGCACTTAGAAAAAAGGGTTCCAAAAGGGTAATTCAGTTATCCATATAGGACAACCCTTTTTGGTTCCAGGTAGAACCTTTTTAGATTTCATCTAGAACTATCTGTGGAAAGGTTTCTACATGGAGCTGAAAATAGTTCTACCTGGAACTATTGTCACGCCCTGATCTGTTTCACCTGTTCCTGTGATTGTCTCCACCCCCTCCAGCTGTCACTTATTTTCCCCAGTGTATTCATCCCTGTGTTTCCTGTTTCTCTGTGTCAGTTCATCTTGTATGTTTAGCCAAGTCAACCATTGTGTTTTCCCTGTACTTACTCCTTTTCTATTATCTTTTTATAGTCCTCCTGGTTCTGACCCCTGACTCTGGACTACTATCCTGTCTGCCCTTCGGTACCTATTGGACTCTGATCTGGTTTTGATCTTTTGCCTGTCCACGACCATTCTCTTGCCTACCCCTTTGGATTAAATACACATTGTAAGACTCCAACCTGCCTCCTGTGTCTGCATCTGGATCTCGCCTTGATACCTACAAGAGTTCTACCTGGGACCAATAATAGTTATTCAAAGGGTTCTCCTATGGGGACAGCCAAAGTATCCTTTTAGGTTTTAGATAACTTTTTTCCCCAAGAGTGTATATGTCACTATCCAAGGTTAGGGGTATGATGTTTTTTACTCCAGTGATGTTTCTGATTTCTGCTCCTAGTAGAGTAAAGTGCGTCACTTGGTAGTAGTTCATTAAACGTTTTACATGTATGTTGTACTTGGCAGCTAAAAGCGGAATTGCTTAGATGAATCTCAGTGTTTGAAAAGCAAAACAAACTAAAATATGAATGACATTACTATAGTTCTGGACTAGACATTTCTGGGGACTTTAAGCCTTCAACAGCTGGAGCAACAGTCAATTTTACAAGGCTTGAGCAGAGGGAGGTGCAGCCAACCAGCTATCACAAACTCACGTCAGAATTAGACTATCATCCATGTTTCTCAAATGTCAATTTTAGAAGTTGTTGCGAATGTCAGTTAAAGCATTAACTGTACATTTGTTTTTTATATATATTAGGGTTAAGTTTAGCCAATAACACTGGATGGTTACAGTTTGGGATAAGCTTAACTAAAATCTCAAACTATGTATCTCAAGATTTGAACTTACAACCTTTGGAATCAGAAGTAGATTCGTACACCAAGTTTAGCCAGAGAGAGTCTCTGTGTCTTTATCCTGAGCTGGACCATAAGCGTTTAGCTGGGTGAGTCTAAGTTGGTTTACATACTGAATGTGTCTGCCAAACTGTGTACGAAAATCAAAAAAGTTTTTAGCACTATATTCAAACTTGAAACCAAGCTTGGAAACATCCGCCCTCCCCATCCACAACCCCCTAGCACAGGGGTGGGTAATTCCAGTCCTCCTTTGATTGGTGTCAAAGTTTTGCCCCAGCACCAGCTAACACACCTGACTGCAATAATCAACTAATCATGAACTTCAGTTTAGAATTTAATTTGATTAATCAGCTATGTTAGCTAGGGTTGTGGAAAAAGTGTGACACCAATCAGGCCCCGAGGACTGGAGTTTCCACCCCTGCCCTAGCAAAACCGAAACCTACTTTAAGGTAACAGTGCCCACTGTTGCCCTTAGTGGCTGGTTTCCACATCATCTCCCAACTTCCTCAGACATGGATGGATGTTGAATACTGACTTGTATCATGGCTGATCTGGCTGGGTTAACAGGACGAGCTGAGCACTCATAATGTGGAGGAATGCTCTTTGGAGGAATGTTCTGGCCATTAATTCTCAGGTAGGAAACATTGTTTTTTGATCCAGACTAAATCTATACTCATTTGGCTATTCAGAAAACAAAAAAAGTTAAATGATTCATACAAAAAACATACAATTATTTAATATTTACAAAATATACAGGAGCTCTAAGCCTTGGCTGCCAATAGGGTGCCATGGCAACTGTAGAACTGATAATCTTGTGATGTTAAGTTGATGTTTAGTTGCTAAAGTCACTATGGCTTTCAACATCCACAAGGACATAGTTTCTAAAAATTATCAGAATATTGCAACTTCCTTTTGTTAATTTCAGTTTCTATGGCGTCCAACCTGTGCATTGCCACAGTGTCGATTCATGTCAAGTTGAATGTTATATTACTTGAGTTCACATCAGTTAGTGTGTTTCAAGGTTCACCACGACAAGTTTCTCATCAAACTACACACATTACCCCATAATGACAAAGCTAAAATAGGTTTTTAGTAAAGTTTTCAAGTGTATTAGAAATAAAAAGAACATTTACATAATTATTCAGACCCTTTACTCTGTACTTTGTCGAAGCAACTTTGGCAACAATTACAGCATTGACTCTTCATGGGTATGACGCTACAAGCTTAGAACACCTGTATTTTGTTACAGGTTCTCCCATTCGTTCTCCCACCCAAGCTCTGTCAGGTTGGATTGGGAGCATCGCTGCACAACTATTGTCAGGTCTCTCCTGAGATATTTGATCGGGTCCAAGTCCGGGCTCAAATTGGGCTAGTCAAGGATATTCAGAGACATTTCACGAAGCCACTGCTGCGTTGGCTGTGTGCTTAGTGCTGTTGTCCTGTTGGAAGGTGAACCTTTGGCCCAGTCTGAGGTCCTGATTGCTTTGGAGTGGGTTTTCATCAAGCATCTCTTATTAATATTTTCCTTTATCTTCACAACATGATGCTGCCACTACCATGCTTCACCATAGGGATGGTATTGGCCAAGGGGTGGAGAGGTGCCTGGTTTCTTCCAGACATTTGGCATTCAGGCCAAAGAGTTTAATCTTGGTTTCATCAGACCAGAGAAACATGTTTCTCATGGTCTGAGAGTCCTTTAGGTGCCTTTTGGTAAAGCGGGCTGAACATGTACTGTCATGTACTGAAAAGTAGCTTCCGTCTGGCCACTCTACCATAAAGGCCTGATTGGTCGAGTGCTGCAGAGATGGTTGTTCTTCTGGAAAGTTCTCCCATCTCGCAGAGGACCTCTGGAGCTCTGTCAGAGTGACCATCGGGTTCTTTGTCACCATTCTGACCAAGGCTCTTCTCCCACGATTGCTCAGTTTGGCTGGGCAGCCACCTCTAGGAAGAGTCTTGGTGGTTTCAAACTTTTTCCATTTAAGAATGATGGAGACTCTGTTCTTGGAGATCTTCAATGCTGTTGAAATGTTTTGGCACACTTCTCCAGATCTGTGCCTCGACACAATCCTGTCTCAGAACTATACGGACAATTTCTTCGACCTCATGGCTTTGTTTTTGTTCTGACATGAACTGTCAACTGTGGGACCTTACATAGACAGGTGTGTGCCTTTCAAATCATGTCCAATCACTTGAATTCACCACAGGTGGACTCCAATGAAGTTGTAGAAACATCTCAAGGATGACCAATGGAAACAGGATGAACCTGAGCTCAATTTCGAGCAAAGGGTCTAAATACTTAAGTAAATATGTTTCTTAGGCTGTAACATACATTTTGGGAAAAGTGAAGGGGTCTGTATACTTTCCGAATGCACTGTATGTGGTTGAATATTTCGTCAGTGTGCGTTTCTTTGTTGCAAGGTTCAGAAAGGCATGGTATGGTATTTTGCACAACAGGAGACATTGTGGAGACAGTAGGCTTTTGTGCCACAGGAGCTTGTGTCAATGCAGTAGCAAGGACATGTAGTATGTATGTACAGGAGGCATATTGCCTGTTGGAGACCCGCTAGAGAGAGGCTCTGGGTCTTCTTTATGCTGAGCTGGAGTGTAAGCATTTAGCTGGATGAGTCTACGTTGCCCGGTAGTTGGTTTACGTACTAAATGTGTCTCCTAAAATGCGTACTGACTGCTGATGTCTGTTGAGCGTTCTGGCACAAATGGTTGTTGTGCATCACCCAAGTGGCTGCTATATATTGTTTGGTGGATGAGGTGAGTTTCCCACTTACTATGGAAAGTGCTTTGAGCAGCTCGGTGGAGAAGCGCTTTATAAATCCAATCAATAATCCTATTATTATGTTGTGATTGCTGTAAATCAGTGTTGTTTCATAAGGGGTTGACAGACCATCTCGGTTCATACATATTAGTATGAACTGACCTTTAGTCGTTGGGATGTGCTGATATAGGGTGGTTGGGTTTTAGTTGATTAGCCTCATACCCTTAATCCCATGGTTTATATGCAGTCTCTTCCAGCCTTTGTCTAGTTAGCTGGTTATGTTATGCTGTTGTCATGCCCTGATCTGTTTCACCTCTCCTTGTGCTCGTCTCCACCCCCCTCCAGGTGTCGTCCATCTTCCCCACTTATCCTCTGGGTATTTATACCAGTGTTTTCTGTCTGTATATGCCAGTTCGTCTTGTTTGTTCAAGTCAACCTGCGTTTTGTCTCAGCTCCTGTTTTTCCCAAGTCTCTCTTTTCTTATCATCCTGGTTTTGACCCTTGCCTGTCCTGACTCTGAGCCTGCCTGCCGTCCTGTGCCTTTGCCCCTACTCTGGATTACCGACCTCTGCCTGACCTGACCCTGGGCCTGCCTGCCGTCCTGTACCTTGGCCCCAGTACTCTGGATTATCGACCCTTACCTGCCTTGACCTGTTGTTTTCCTGCCCCTGTTGTTGCAATAAACATTGTTACTTCAACACAGTCTGCACTTGGGTCTTAACTGAAACATGATAGTACAAACTGGCCATGACTGACCCAGCAGACTTGGACCAGCTCTGCAACGCCATCTCCTCCCAAGGAGCCCTCATTGGTAGACACCAGGAGTTGCTTCTCGGTCTGGTGGAAGGGTTCCACAATGTGGCTAAACGTCACTACCTAGCATTTGACGCTATGCTGCACCAATTCTGTGGGTTGCCTACCTGGCAGCCTACCACGATGGTAACCTCCCAGCCCCTCAGTAACCCGGCTGGTAGCAGCGCCGTCACCTCGGTTTCCCAGGAACCCCTTTGACCTCCCCCAGACTATGCGGTTGACTTCCACACGCTAGCAACAGAGAGTGCCTGGAACCCGGAAGCACTGTTCGACACGATCCTGCATGGATTAAAGGAAGAAGTAAACGACAAGTTTCAGCTCCGGGATCAACCGACGGATCTTGACTCACTCATCAATTTAACCATCCGGATCGATGGTCGGCTACGGGAACGTAGGAGGGAGAAGACGTCTGATTGCGGTCCCAATTGCTCACTCAAGGATCCCACGTTGCGTCTGATGAACTCTGGAAGTCCCCTGCATCTTTATCCCTGAGAGAACCAGAGTTTACCCAAGTTCCTCCAAGAGCGTCTGAAGACTGCCCATTTGCTCCTCCCGAGCTGATGAAGCTCGGCAGGGCTAGGCTGTCTCTGGCCGAACGAGTTGTTTGTATTGTGGTACTGCCGGTCATTATGTGTCTACCTGTCCCTTCAAGAGACCTAGCTCATTGGTAGGAATCAGTACTCTGGTGGGTCTCAAGGATAATGTTGCTTCTCCCACTACTCGCCCTCTCTCCATGCTAATCTGTGGTGGGTCGACCAGTCCAAGTCTCTCCAGATACTCATCGACTAGGGGGAAGATATGAGTCTTATGGACATCCGAGCTGGGCATCCCCACTCAACCCTTCTCCATTCCCATGAATGTTAGAGCGCTGGGCAGGCGCTCTATAAGCCGGGTCACCCACCATACCACCCCCATCAACCTACGAGTGTCGGGGAACCACAGCGAGACGATCCAATTCCTGCTAATTGAGTCTCCGCAGGTTCCTGTGCTATTGGGATTCTCTTGGCTCCAGCGACACAATCCCTTGATTGTTTACTGGTACCATCGTGGGCTGGAGACTGTTTTGCACATTGCCTGAAATCAGCTCTGTCTGCCCGGGAACATCTTTCTGGGGGCTTGGAAATTGTCCAAACCTTTCATCCATTCTCGCAGAGTACCAGGACCTCCAGGAGGGGTTCAGTAATGCCCAGGCCACTTCGCTTCCACAAGACCGACCGGTACTCAAGGAGGTTAAGCGCTGGCATCCCACTATAGCCCCATGGCTACACCCCCGGAAGCCGAGACCTTTCCCCCCTGCTCCAAAAACAATATCCCCTCTGCTGTTCATCCTTTGTTGCCCCGTAACCTCCGTATAGTTCCTACTTTTTATGTGTCTAGATCTAGACACATATGTCTCACAGCCCTTTGTCTCCCGTTTCCAGGCCCACCCCTCTCCCCGTCTCATAGACGGCCAACCGGCGTAAAGGGTGAGACGTCTCCTGAAGGTTCGATCTCGGGGCAGGGGATTCCAGTAGCTGGTTGATTGGAAGGGTTATGGCCCGGAGGAGAGGTGCTGGGTCTCAGGCCTCATCTCTGAAATCCAATGCCGACACCACAGTCGACCAGGTATCAACCATCCATCTTCCCTACTTACCTGTGCTTTCTGTCTGTCTGTGCCAGTTCGTCTTGTTTGTTCAAATCGACCAGCATTTTGCCTCATCTCTTGCTGTTTCCAGTCTTTCTTTTTCTCGTCATCCTGGTTTTGACCCTTGCCTGTCCTGACTGAGCCTGCCAACCGTCCTGCGCCTTTGTCCCTACTCTGGATTAGAGATCTCTGCCTGACCTGACCCTGCCTGCCATCCTGTAACTTCGCCCCGCTACTCTGGATTATCGACCCCTGCCTGCCTTGACCTGTCGTTTGCTTGCCCCTGTTCTTGCAATAAACATTGTTACTTCATCAGACCCTGCACTTGGGTCTTACCTGAAACCTGATAGCTGTGCTATCTGGCTGATGGGTGATTGATTATGTGAATAAGATACACTCCACTTGAGTATATCACGATCCTACACATGTTCATTGACCCAGCCAGACGCAAGGGATCAGCTTTCGTGTGTGTGTGTGTGTGTGTGTTTGTGTAATTGGGAGTGAGGGGGTTTGGATATACGGTGGAGTCAAATGAAGCGGAATGGAACACGTGTTTGACTTGGAATGCAATCGAATCAAACGGGACACTTACCCCATTAGCACCTTTCTCCCTGTCCTTGGAGCTACAGATGCACAGTCCATCAAAGACCTCTCACAGAATGAATATGCCTCCTTAAATTACTGAAACATCCCCCCATAGATCCCATCCCTCTTTTCCTCATCCGTTTTACTTTCCAATGACCTTTTCAACCAGCATACACCTCCCCCTTCCTCCTTCCATCTCTCTCCCTCTCATCGATCCCTCAATCTCTGCCTCCATCCCCCCCTCTCTTTCCCTCACCATCATCCAACTAACCCCCCACCCCCTCCTCCTCTGTCTCTTCTCAGCCCTATAGCGTTGTCGCAGGTCATTTGCAATGCTAAGTGTTACTTGGCAATCTATGTCGGGGTGGCCGGGTCCCTCTCACACGGCCCCCTAATCATTTTATCTCTGCTTTACGAAGAGGCATAATAAGTGATTTAGGAAGGATTAGCAGTATAATATATACATGAGTTGTTGTTTTTGCGGCTTCTTGGCCCTATTTATTTCTTCTCTCATCCCCCTCTCTTTCCCATCTCCCACTTATGTAATTCTGTTAACAAAAGTGTTCCAGAGAGAGGGAGAGTGACAGAGAGAGGGTGAGACAAGGACAGGGAGAGAGAGAAAGAGGGAGAGAGAATGATGGAGAAAGGGAGAGAGAGGGAGAATGATGAGAGAGGGTGAGACAGGGAATGGGGGAGAGAGATGGAGAAAGGGTGAGAGACAGAGAGATGGAGAGGGAGAGAGACCGTGGAAATGGAATGGTGAGCAGAATATCAACTAGGTGTCCTCGACGACCGACAGAGCAGCGTCATGGTAACCCTTCCGTTCTGTCGGAGGGGGAGTCCTGGAATGTGTGTGTGTGTGTGTGTGTGTGTGTGCATGCACGTGCGTGTGTTGGAGGACAATGGGGTGGATTGACTGGGGTTTGAAATATTGAAGGGTTTCACAGATGATGTGGTCAATTTGAAAACAATTCTCTCTGGCTCTTTCTCTCTCACTCCATTTTTCCTTTCAGTTCTGCAAGTAGGTTTCTCCGTCTCTTTGCCGTGTGGATCTACCTCAAACACACACACACACACACACAACGACACAAACTAATTATGTTGTTGAACAACAACAGTTGGGTGTAATTATCTGGATGAACTGTGTTCACTTGAAACTGAGAGAATGAAAACAAACAACATGATTTATTAGTTTCTACATATTTATTAATCAAAGCACTGTTATCATCATTATCTGGCTGCAGACAATATGTATGGTGAGTCAGGTTCACCAAAGCATTGTTGACCTAGATTGCAATGCCCAAACTCGCAATATCTCTGGCCTAACCTTCTCCAGACCTGCATGGGACTGCTAGAACCAAGTTCAGACCTACACGGGATATACTAAAACCCAGTCCAGACCTAGAACCCAGGCCTAGAACCAAACCCAGACCTATAATCCAGACCTGGAAATCTACTAGAACCCAGTTCTGACCTAGAATGAAGTCCAGGCTTAGAACGAAAACCAGACCTAGAGCCGATTGTATACAAAAACCCTGTATTTCTGATACTCTGTATTGGCCAATGAGAGGCTTTTAAGCCACCGGTCGGCCATATTGGCACTCCCCAGAAGGAGCAGTCCTCCATAGAAATGAACATAATTCTAGTTATTTCAATGAAATGTTTTAAGGACAAAATTAATTGTATTTTAGTATGTTAGTGTGTTAACATATTTTAGTATGTTAACATTAGAACTTAAAAAAAACTTGTATTTTAAGGAAAACATTTTTACATATTTACATGTTTTAAATGTTTATGTTTAGCTAACATAAAATAATAAAACAAAATGCATGAATCTGTCCGTAATATAATGCATGTGGAAAAAACTAACGTAGACATTATTAATTGCATTTCTGTAGCTTCCAAAATATTTTTAGCAACGGTAGTGGAGCGCCAAGATGGCGACGCAGTGACTTCAAAACAGCTTCCAAACAGCACCCCCTGTCAGCCTTTATCTTTACTGACTTTATTGTCCACATGGGGACATTTTGTTGCAGTGTCATGTACACGTTTAAAGTGCCGTTTAAATACAAAACAAATTGACATTACAACTTTCATAACAGTTACATAGCAATAAAAAGAGACTAGCCTGCTGGCCTTAACGTCATTAGCCCGTCATTAGCCCAAGCTATTTAGGGGGATCTGACATATGGCACAAGTTATTATCTAGTTGTGTTTTTCCTGCCAAGTGGTGCCCTATACCTGCGTCCAGAGGGCAGTACTTCAAAGTCCAGGAAGAGAGGGTGGCTTGGGTCTAAAATTATTGTGTGAGCCTTGCAGAGGGTCCTGAACTTAAAGATCTCATCCAGGCCTGTCTGTTTGACTCCAAGTTATTTGCTTACTGTGGTGATAATCCTTCTTAGCATATTTCTCTGGCTGACAGTGGAATTGCCAAACCAACAAACATTTCAAATAGTTAAAATACTCTCAATGAAAGATTTTTTAAAACAGAGTCAGTATAGTACAGTCCCCATTAAAAGATCCCAGCTTTTTGAGAAAGTACAGTCTCTGTTGACTCTTTTTGTAGATCAGGTCTGTACATTTACTCCACTGAAGCTTATTGTCCAAGAGGAGACCAAGGTATTTGTGTTCCTCTACAATCTCTATGTTCTGACCTCTGATAGTTTTTGCAGAGGTTGGTGTTGTACGCTTCCTGAAGTCTATGCACATCTCTTTGGTCTTATTGGTATTGAGGACCAAGTGTGATTTGTCACACCACTCTGCAAAGTCATTTAGGACCTGGCCATCCTCGTCATCATGCAACCGGCTGATCAAGGCAGTGACGTCAGCAAACTTAACGAGGTGTCTGTCAGGATGGGAACAAGTACAACTATTAGTGTACAAGATTTACATGAGTGGGGACAAAACACATATCTGAGGAGAGCCTGTTTAGGTGGTGCGTTTGTCTGACACGTGGGGACCTACTTTGATCACTGCTGTGACCTCTGGCTCAGGAAGTCCAACAGCCACAAAACCAGCCTCCCAGCTAAGGAGAAGTCCCTTAAGAGTCTCTGTGCCAGAATGTAAGGCTGGATTGTTTTGAAGACAGAAGAAAAGTTAACAAACAAAACTCTGACAAGGGATTTGGCACCCTCTAGATGTCTATAGACCATGTTGAGGAGAGTAAGAACAGCATCATCAACTCCACTGCTTGTCTGATAGGCAATTTGAAATGGGTCCAGGAGATTCTGGGTGGCACTGAGAATATGACTTTTCACAATTTTCTCAAAGCATTTCAATACTAGGGATGTCAAGGAGACAGGGCAGTAGTCATTCAGCACAAAGGGATTAAATGCTTTAGGAATTGGTATTAATATTAGGTTTTTCCAAAATACTGGCACCTGTTGCTGGTCGGGCAAGGATTGGAAAATGTCTATAAAAACGCCAGCCAGTTGTTCAGCACAGTGCTTTAACACATGTCCGCTTATTTTGTCTGGGCCTGGGCTTTAGTGTCCGTTACACCCCCTGAGCAACTTCACAACATCAGCCTGTTAAACAATAACCCTCTCAAACATTTGTTTTACCTTCAACACAAAGTCGTCAGATTCAAATCTTCAGAAGAAAACATTCAGTTCATTAGCCATGTTCTGGCCCTCATGTCTCCCAAGGTTAGCATTGGGTTTTCCCCAGCCTGTGTGGGGGGCGCTAGCCATGGATTTAATCCCTTGCCAGGCCACCGTTGCGTTTCCTGAGGAGAGGGTCCTCTCCACCCTTTGCTTGTGTGGCTCCTTGTCCACCAGTATCTGTCTTTTGATCTCAGGTTGTACATCTCTTAAAGCCTGTCTATGACCCTCAGCATAAACTGCCTTCTTCTTAGTAACTTTTTACGACTAGGAGGTGATATTTTAATTTTTGGATGAAAAACATTCCCGTTTTAACCTCTCTGATCTCCCAAACCTGGATCCGGTATCGTGACTACAGCCTCAAGCTCATTACCATAACGCAACGTTAACTATTCATGAAAATCGCAAATGAAATGAAATAAATATGCCATCTCTCAAGCTTAGCCTTTTGTAAACAACTGTCATCTCAGATTTTCAAAATATGCTTCTCAACCATAGGAAAACAATAATTTGTGTAAAAGTAGCTAGCTAGCGTAGCATTTAGCGTTAGCATTAGCGTTAGCATTAGCGTTAGCATCCAGCACGCAACATTTCAACAAAAACATAAAAGCCTTCAAATAAAATCATTTACCTTTGAAGAACTTCTGATGTTTTCAATGAGGATACTCTCAGTTAGATAGCAGATGCTCAGTTTTTCCAAAAAGATTATTTGTGTATTAGAAATAGCTTCGTTTTATACATCACATTTGGCTACCAAAAAAAAAAACGAAAATTCAGTCCTCAAAACGCGAACTTTTTTCCAAATTAACTCCATAATATCGACTGAAAACATGGCAAACGTTGTTTAGAATCAATCATCAAGGTGTTTTTCACATATCTCTTCATTGATATATCGTTCTTGGACACATGGTTTCTCCCCTATATCAAATGGAAAAGTACAAGCAGCTGGCAATTGCGCACCGAATTCCACGCAGGACACCAGGCGGACACTTGGAAAATGTAGTCTCTTATGGTCAATCTTCCAATGATATGCCTACAAATACGTCACAATGCTGCTAAGACCTTGGGCGAACGACAGAAAGTGTAGGCTCATTCCTTGCGCAATCACAGCCATATAAGGAGACAATGGAAAACAGAGCTTCAGAAATTCTGCTAATTTCCTGGTTGATGCATCATCTTGGTTTCGCCTGTAGAATGAGTTCTGGGGCACTTACAGACAAAATCTTTGCAGATTCTGAAACTTCAGAGTGTTTTCTTTCCAAACTGTCAAGAATATGCATAGTCGAGCATCTTTTCGTGACAAAATATCGCGCTTAAAACGGGAACGTTTTTTATCCAAAAATGAAATAGCGCCCCTAGAGATCTAACAGGTTAAACAAGATATTTTGTCACGAAAAGATTCTCAACTATGCATATAATTGACAGCTTTGGATAGAAAACACTGCCGTTTCCAAAACTGCAAAGATATTGTCTGTGAGTGCAACAGAACTGATGTTACAGGCGAAACCCAGATAAAAATCCAATCAGGAAGTGCCGCATTTTTGAAACCGCCTCATGCCAATGACTCCTTATATGGCTGTGAATGAGCTACGAATGAGCTTACATTTTCTACGTATTCCCCAAGGTGTCTACAGCATCTTTTTACGCATTTCTGTTGAAGAATAGCCGTAAGGGACCACATTTAGCAAGTGGTCACCTGATGTCTCCTGCAGAAAATCTTGCGTAAAATACTGAGGTAGCCATTTTTCCAATCGCTTCTTATGAGAAACCAATTGCCTCAACGGATATATTATAGAATATATATGTTAAAAACACCTTGAGGATTGATTCTAAACAACGTTTGCCATGTTTCTGTCGATATTATGGAGCTAATTTGGAAAAAAGTTTGGCGTTGTAGTGATAGCATTTTCCGGTCGATTTCTCAGCCAAGCATGATGAACAAACTGGAGCTATTACGCCTACAAAAATAATATTTTTGGAAAAAAGGAACATTTGCTATCTAACTGGGAGTCTCCTGAGTGAAAACATCCCAAGTTCTTCAAAGGTAAATTATTTAATATTATTGCTTTTCTTATTTTCGTGAAAATGTTGCCTGCTGCCAGCAGAGCCTAGCATAGCATTATGCCATGATAAACTTACACAAATGCTTGTCTAGCGTTGGCTGTAACGCATATTTTGAAAATCTGAGATGACAGTGTGATTAACAAAAGGCTAAGCTGTGTCTCAATATATTTAATTTGTGATTTTCATGAATAGGTACATTTTCTAGGGGTATTTATGTCCGCTGCGTTATGCTAATTCATTTGAGGCTATGATTACGCTCCCGGATCCGGGATTGCTAGTCACAAGAAGTTTTTAAGTAGTGATTTTAGATTTTTTGATACCCAAGGCTTAAGTGGTGTTGGAGGGCCAGTAGGAGGCACTCTTTCCTCTGGTCTAAAAAAATATCCCAATGCCCAGGGCAGTGATTGGGGACACTGCCCTGTGTTGGGTGCCGTCTTTCAGATGAGACATTAAACGGGTGTCCTGACTCTCTGAGGTCATTAAATAACCCATGGCACTTATCGTAAGAGTAGGGGTGTTAACCCCGGTGTCACCTAATAATCCCCAGTTTGCAATTGGCTCATTCATCCCCCTCCTCTCCCCTGTAACTATTCCCCAGGTCGTTGCTGCAAATGAGAAACTGTTCAGTCAACTTACCTGGTAAAATAACGGATAAATAAAATAAATAAATAAAGGCTTATTGTTAGAGAAGATTTTACAGGTTTTAGTAGGCAGTACTGACTCAACACAGTAGTTTACATGTTCAGAAACAACATCTGAGTTCATCAAGATCATAGCTGCTGTCCTCAAATACCTCCCACATAGTACAGTCAAAACACCCTTGGAGACGAGTGATACTATTATCGTTACAGATCTGGACAGTTTTGACAGTAGGTTTCTCCCTCTCCAGGAGCTGACAGTAGGTTGGCCGAGGGTAGACAACATTGTAAGGGGAGATGGATTCAAGTTTCTGTGACAGATTATAAATCATCTCTGATGCTTTTGCTATATTAGCTTTAGGTTGAATGTACACAACGGTAACAAACAATTGAGGGAACTCACGGGGCAGGTAGTAGGGTCGCAGTGACACAGAAAGCAGTTCAATGTTAGGGGTACAGTCTCTCTCTTACCAGGATCCATTTACACCACTGGTCCCACTGGTCAGATCACGGTCCACTCTGTCCGGGACTCTGTCATCCAGCCAAGTCTCAATAAACGACAGCAAACAGGCCTCCCGGTATTCGTGTTGGAAGTACAGATTCGCTGCCACTCATCCGCTTTCCCCCTCAGTGACTGGGCATTGATCAGCAAGGTGGTGAGTAAGGGAAGTTTGTTCATTCATTTTTAAAGCCTTTGTCTGAATCCCCCACGTTTTCAACATTTGCATTACAATCGAGGATTAGACGGGCCATTGGGAAATCCATCGCATTCGTGTTTGAGTTGCATTGTAGTAGGAACTCTCTGCTGTTGTGGATTCCGCTGCCAGCAGTGTTTTCATAATTTAGTCCGTTTGTAGTGAGTATGTACATGGCTGTGGTGGTCACAATATTTTGTTAGCTTTCGATTGTCAAGCAAATAACAGTCCCTCATGGTAATTGTCCGTTAATTAACATAAACACATTTAGCATCTCCTGGCTTCTACACAAGCCACTGATGCAGACCTTTGGAACACCTACATTTCAAAAAGTCTAATAAATCCTTGTAATATTACCTACACCTTCACTTTAAAAACAATGATTTATTTTAGACAGGTCTAAAGAAGCATGGTATGAGGAAAATGTCATCTTTTTCACAAGAACAGAATAGCATACTCTGAGTTGTTCTTATGTTAGGTCCTGATCTGGCTACACTAGTTCATTTAACAGACAATATTTGCTTAGAATTCTGTGGCATTATTTTATAGTATGAAGAATACAATTGAACAAAGCTGAATGATACTAGAAAGTATGATGTTTCAGGAAAGACCCAAGTGCAGCATGTGTTGAAGTAACAATGTGTATTACAAGAACAGGGGCAGGCAAACGACAGGTCAAGGCAGGCAGGAATTGATAACCCAGAGTAGTGGGGCAAAGGCACCAGACGGCAGGCAGGCTCAGGGTCAGGGGCGGGCAGAGTGGTCAGGCAGGCGGGCTCAGAGTCAAGACAGGCAAAGGTCAAAACCAGAAGGGTGGGAAAAGAGAGACTGGGGAAAAGCAGGATCTGCAAAACAAAACGCAGGTTGACTTGACAAACAAGACAAATTGGCAACAGACATACAGAGAACATATGTACAAGTACCCAGGGGATAATGGGGAAGATGGGTGACACCTGGAGGGGGTGGAGACAAGCACAAGGACAGGTGAAACTGATCAGGGAGTGACAAACAATATTTTTTCCAAACAATTTCAGGAAGTGCGCGCATGCGGCTAATCTGTACGGAGCGGTTATAAATAGGTATTCCCATATGCTTAATTTAGAGTTATTAATGTAACTTTAGTTGTTGTACAAATATTGGGCTGTATGTTTAGATTTTTAATACGTAAGGCTGCATGACTCTAATGATGATTTGAAAAGTTGTTGGAAAGGCATGAGCTCTGCTTTGTTTTTTTTGTGCAGGCTATACACACTACATCAGTCAGTCATTCACAATTTGACAAGCACTTGATATCAAGAATTCCACTTGTGTGGCCATAATGCACCCTAAAACAATCCATGCCTTTTGTGGCCAGTGGCCATTGTGCGCTTCTCCCTCAGTGCTGCGCGCTCCATCACGTGATCGGGTCTTTCTCACAGGCTACAAGTGAAGACACACATCGGGGACCCAACTGCACCTGTCCTTATCCAATTCCGAGGTGCATGTTGAAGATATTGGAAGAAGTGTCCACATTTACTTTTCGTCAGCCAACAATATTTTGCCTAACGAACAGCAAAAGCACTAGCCCATGTCAATCTATTATCGCCATAGTACAAAGGTCATCCTATTGTATTCTGTGTGAGATTTTTTTTCTCTCCAAACATAGACAGTTGTGGGATGAGAGATCTCAAATCAATACAACCATTAGCATCAAAAAACTGTTTTACGCAATGTGGCTGATGCAGCAGATCAGAATGTTTAGCTTAAAATTTTAATAAAGCATGAGGCTATTTATTCACATTATAAGTGCAGCAATGCGCACATGGTAGTAGACTATAAGAGCAAATGTTCCATTAGCGGAAAACACAAATGCAATTAGGCATTAAATGCTTTTATTATAAAGGTGCATATGGGGAAAATTATCTTCCCCAAACTTGAAACTGATGTGTTGCTTATGTATGCCAGTTAGGCTCTACATCCCTTGTAAAGGAGATTATGTTTAATTTTAAGAAGTTATTTTGCCACTTTAGTTGTGATACAAGCCTTATAAAAACATATAGGCCTATGGACTAGGCTACATGAGGTGTGCGACTGTGATTCGAAAAAGTCGCAAAAAAAAGGCTTTGTTTCTTATGTTGGGCCTCATTTACACGTGATAATATATAATTAACAAGTGATAGGCTAATATTGTCACCAATCAGATTATTCTTGATTTAATCGTGTCTTTACATGTTGTCACGTCTTCTACCGAAGGTGGCTCCTCTCCCTGTTTGGGCGGTGCTCGGCGGTCATCATCGCCGGTCTACTAGCTGCCACCGATCCCTTTTCTTTTACATTTGGTTTTGTCTGTCTTGTTGTTCACCTGTGTCTAGTTTAGGAATTAGTGGGCTATTTAATCTCGTCCTACCCTCTAGGTTTTGTGCGGGATTGTTTGTGTAACTGTCATTTGTTTGGGTTGCGTTTGGTTTGTTCTGTTCAACAGGTGTTTTTTCTGGACTGCGTTCCTGTTGTTTAGTGGCTACTGTTGTGGTCCTGTGCCTGTTCTTGATGGACTTGTAAATAAACGCCCTTCTTGCAATTCGCTCTCTCCTGCGCCTGACTCCACACCCACCTCTCATAGGGAGAACCTGACACATATACTAAATAATATGTGTGAAATTTGTTTTGATTTAAAATGGACCATTATCATGCACCTGTATCGAAACAGGGTCAGATGAAAAAACATGTCATCTATGCACTTTAATAGCAAATGGAGGACGCTTTCCCTGTGGTTTATTTTCCTGCCACCCAGGTAGGCTATACTCCTGTCGTAAATATAAGCAATGTGCCTAATATTAGGAAAGTTGAGAAATAAATATAGTAGGCCTAGCCTATAGTAAGCTGATCCTCCTATTTTTTGTAGAGGCCATCACTCTGTTTTCTCGCGCAATTGCATAGCCTATTGCAATGTTGCGCAACATGGACTCAAGGGCTATCATTAAGTGTTTAATTTGATTTTCGAAAACGTTTGCATTGATGTCAGATTGATTTGAGGGACAATAGAGTGCTGAGTACCAGGCAGTTAGCAAGTTTGGTAGGCTACTAATGACCATCTATCCAAAGACACGCATATTCACACGCACACACAAACGCAAGTGCACACGCACACACACACAATAATCAGTTGCCAAAGTGGCCATTACCAGACCATGATTAATTGCACTTTGTTAATAACTACTTCCTACAACAACTGTTTGTGTGTGTGTATATATGTGTGTGTGTGTGCCCCTTTGTGTCTCACTAAATGGCTCCAGGTTGCTTGTGAAAGAAGTGGCAGGTGTACAAACAGACAGCATCAAACGAGAAAAACACTGTTTTAACATGGATAACTGGTTTATGTTGTTGTTGTTACAAAAGTCCTTTTTGACCAGAGGTTCCTCGTACGCCAACAACCAATTGTCCAGAAACACATTTCTAACATAAAATAGTATTGTCCCTTGATCATAGGCCAGCGAAATCCTCCCTCGATCACAGGTCAGCCAAATAATGTGTGTTATAGTGTCAGGGGACTAGCATGAAAATATAACTTTCAAATTTGTGTGTGTGTGTGTGTCAGTGGAGGCTCCTCAGAGGAGGAGGGGGAGGGCCTTCCTACTCGGTGAATTTCAGAATAAAAAAAATGAAAAACTATTCTAAATATATTCACGTCACCAAAACCTGATTAAATCACACTGTTTTGCAATGAAGGTCTACAGTAGTTTCAACTTGTCACGCCCTTCTTTATTTCTATGTTTTGGCCGGGTGTGGTTCTCAATCAGGGACAGCTGTCTATCGTTGTCTCTGATTGGGGATCATACTTAGGTAGCCCTTTTTTCCTCCTTTCAGTGTGGTTAGTTAACTTTGTTAGAGGCATTCATAGCCCTGTTAAGCTTCACGGTTGTTTTGTATTGTTTATTATTTTTGTTGGCGACATTTCTAATAACGAGGAATATGTACGCTCACCACGCTGCACCTTGGTCCACTTCTTACAACGCCCGTGACACAATTACACACTCTAGGCTAGCACCATGGTGTAGCTGGAGGACAGTTATTCCCATTCCTCCTCTGACTACATTAACTTAAATTTAAAACCTAGGAGACCTTTCATAGACCTACATGGTAATTATGTCCACTTCCTGAGCACATCCTCTAACCAATCAAAGCTTTTAAAATGTGAACTGACATGTTATCCATCTTACCAAAGGATTAGGATCAGAAAACAAACCTAGTGTGGTGTGCCACTAAGCATTATGTGTTCAGATGCTGGTGAGTTGGTGACATATTGGATAGAGATTGAGAGTGAAGAGTGATAGATGGGCATTTTTAGGATATTATTAAATTCAAATTAGTTTCTTCAAACTACAGGAGACAGAGGAGATATACAGTTGGAGTCATTGAATCTCATTTTTCAACCCCTCCACAAATTTCTTGTTGACAAACTATAGGTTTGGCAAGTCGGTTAGGACATCTACTACCGACACAAGTCATTTTTCCAATAATTGTTTACAGACAGATTATTTCACTTATAATTCACTGTACCACAATTCCAGTGGATCAGAAGTTTACATACACTAGGTTGACTGTGCCTTTAACCAGTTGCATCTCTAGGGGCGCTATTTCATTTTTGGATAAAAAACGTTCCCGTTTTAAGCGCAATATTTTGTCACGAAAAGATGCTCGACTATGCATATTCTTGACAGTTTTGGAAAGAAAACACTCTGAAGTTTCAGAATCTGCAAAGATTTTGTCTAAGTGCCCAAGAACTCATTCTACAGGCGAAACCAAGATGATACATCAAACAGGAAATGAGCAGAATTTCTGAAGCTCTGTTTTCTAATGTCTCCTTATATGGCTGTGAATGCGACAGGAATAAGCTTAGACCTTCTGCCGTTTCCCCAAGATGTCGGCAGCATTGTGACGTATTTGTAGGCATATCATTGGAAGATTGACCATAAGAGACTACATTTTCCAAGTGTCCGCCTGGTGTCCTGCGTCGAAACTGGTGCGCAAAGCCATGTGCAAGTATTTTTCCATTTGATTGAGAGGGGAAACCATGCTTCCACGAACGATATATCATCGAAGAGATATGTGAAAAACACCTTGAGGATTGATTCTAAACAACGTTTGCCATGTTTTCAGTCGATATTATGGAGTTAATTTGGAAAAAAGTTTGCGTTTTGAGGACTGAATTTTCGTTTTTTTTTGGTAGCCAAATGTGATGTACAAAACGAAGCTATTTCTAATACACAAAGAATCTTTTTGGAAAAACTGAGCATCTGCTATCTAACTGAGAGTCTCCTCATTGAAAACATCTGAAGTTCTTCAAAGGTAAATGATTTTATTTGAAGGCTTTTATGTTTTTGTTGAAATGTTGCGTGCTGGATGCTAACGCTAATGCTAACGCTAAATGCTACGCTAGCTAGCTACTTTTACACAAATGATTGTTTTCCTATGGTTGAGAAGCATATTTTGAAAATCTGAGATGACAGTGTTTACAAAAGGCTAAGCTTGAGAGATGGCATATTTATTTCATTTCATTTGCCATTTTTCATGAATAGTTAACGTTGCGTTATGGTAATGAGCTTGAGTCTGTATTCACGATCCCGGATCCGGGATGGGGAGATCAGAAAGGTTAAAACCTGTTAAGGATATGGCAGACATATGCCCCCTTTGGAGAGATTGGGTACCCCTAGTAAACTGAAAAAAAAATCTGTCAAAAATTGCTAATATATGCATATAAAAATTATTATTGGATAGAAAACACTCTAAAGCTTCTAAAACCGTTGGAATTATGTCTATAAGTATAGCAGAACTCACAGGGCAGGCATTCTTCCAAACTAGTTTTTGTGGTCATGAAAGTTGGAGCAACTTTGACGTCATCGCCCCCACCCTTCCCAACCAGTTATGATTCTGGGGAGACTTTCTATCTCTTCCGCTAGATGTCCTCTTTCAGTAGAGCTTTGAATCGTTCAAATCCTAGGCTGTGCGTAGTGGCGCGAATTGGTCCCAGCCATTCCTTTGTTACAGCACTCAAGAGAAGGGCAGACGATGGCCGATTGAATTGAAGTTTGTTTTGTGTGTCTAAAACATCATAAAGCTTGCTTCTGCACTTAGTTTGACCTGTTTAGTCGACATATAATATGTAATTTTGAAGTTTTGATGCGCAACTTTTCCGGACCAGAGGACGTTTTGGGTGCATTTCAGCTGATGTTATTTGCAGTAGCTTATACAAAGACGCAAGACTTGAAACCAAACGATGTATTGGATAAGTATGAAGCCTTCCAGAACATTCTGAACGAAGACCATCGAAGGTAAGGGAATATTTATGCTGAAATCTGTGTTTCTGTTGACTCCAACATTACGTAGAAATGTAGCTTGTATCTGAGCGCCGTCTCAGCATATTGAATAGTGTGCGATTTCTGTAACGTTAAAAATAAATCTAACAAAGCGGTTGCATAAAGAAGCAGTGTATCTTTCTAACTATATGTAGAACATGTATATTTAGTCAAAGTTTATGATGTCTATTTACGTTATCTTGCAGCGCTACCTAGATTTCCTGCGGGCATTTTTGAGTAATTTCTGAACGTGAACTCACTGTAAATGGACATTTATGGATATAAATGGCATATTATTGAAAAAAAAAGTGTACTGTGTAACATGTCCTATTACTGTCATCTGATGAAGATTTTCAAAAGGTTAGTGAACAATTTATTTTTTAATCCTGCGTTTGTTGATTGCATGTTTTGGCTATTCAAATGAGCTGTGTCTGGTGGTGGTTTGACATATATATGTGCTATGTTTTCGCCGTAAAACATTTTAGAAATCTGACTTGCTGGCTAGATGAACAAGGTGTTTATCTTTCATTTGAGCTATTGGACTTGTTAATGTGTGGAGGTTAAATATTTTTAAGAATATTTTTGCGTTCCATGCGCCACCGTTTCAGCTGAACGTGGGAGGGTTGATTCCCAATTGGGAACCAATATCTTAGACAGGTTAAAAAGCTTGGAAAATTCCAGAAAACGATGTCATGGCAATAGAAGCTTCTGATAGGCTATTGACATAATTTGAGTCAAGTGAAGTTCTACCTGTGGATTTATTTGAAGGCCTTCCTTCAAACTCAGTGGCTCTTTGCTTGACATCATAGGAAAATCAAAAGAAATCAGCCAAGACCTCAGAAAAAAATGTGTACACCTATACAAGTCTGGATCATCCTCGGGAGCAAGTTCCAAACGCCTGAAGTTACCACGTTCATCTGTACAAACAATAGTATGCAAGTATAAACAACATGGGACCACGCAGCCTTCATACCACTCAGGACGGAGATGCATTCTGTCTCCTACGAGATGAATGTACTTTGGTGCGAAAAGTGCAAATCATTCCCAGAACAACAGCAAAGGACCTTGTGAAGATCCTGGAGGAAACAGGTCCAAAAGTAATCTGAAAGGCCGCTCAGCAAGGAAGAACCGCCATAAAAAAAGCCAGACTATGGTTTGCAACTGCACATGGGGACAAAGATTTTACTTTTTGGAGAAATGTCCTCTGGTCTGATGAAACAAATATAGAACTGTTTGGCCATAATGACCATCATTATGTTTGGAGGAAAAAATGGGATTCTTGCAAGCTGAAGAACACCATCCCAACCGTGAAGCACCAGGTGGCGACGTCATGTTGTGGGGGTGC
Source organism: Oncorhynchus mykiss (assembly GCF_013265735.2). Lineage (NCBI taxonomy): Eukaryota > Metazoa > Chordata > Actinopteri > Salmoniformes > Salmonidae > Oncorhynchus > Oncorhynchus mykiss. The sequence continues at coordinate 55,971,168 of NC_048582.1, read as the reverse complement.
TTTACTGCAGGAGGGACTGGTGCACTACACAAAATAGATGTCATCATGATAGTAGGTAAATTATGTGGATAAATTGAAGAAACATCTCAAGACTTTAGTCAAGAAGTTAAAGCTTGGTCGCAAATGGGTCTTCCAAATGAACAATGACACAAAGCCCTTTCTTATAGAAAATTTGTGGACAGAACTGAAAAAGCATGTGCGAGCAAGGAGGCCTACAAACCTGACTCAGTTACACCAGCTCTGTCAGGAGGAATGGGCCAAAATTCACCCAACTTATTGTGGGAAGCTTGTGCAAGTCTATCTGAAATATTTGACCCAAGTTAAACAATTTAAAGGCAATGCTACCAAATACTAATTTAGTGTATGTAAACTTTGACTCACCAGGAATGTGCTGAAGGAAATAAAAGCTGAATAAATCATTCTTTCTAGTATTATTCTGACATTTCACGTTCTTAAAATAAAGTGGTGATCCTAACTGACCTTAGACAGTGCATTTTTACTAGGATTAAATGTCAGGAATTTTTAAACTGAGTTTAAATGTATTTGGCTGAGGTGTATCTCATCCACAGGTACAACTCCAATTGACTCAAAAAGCTTCTAAAGCCAGGGCATAATTTTCTGGAATTTTCCAAGCTGTTTAAAGGCACAGTCAAGTTAGTGACCCACTGGAATTGTGATACAATGAATTATAAGTGAAATTATCTGTCTGTAAATAATTGTTGAAAAAATGACAATGTGGATGTCCTAACCGACTTGCCAAAACTGTAGTTTGTTAACAAGAAATTTGTGGAGTGGTTGAAAAACTAGTTTTAATGACTTCAACCTAAGTGTATGTAAACTTCCGACTTCAACTGTATATGTATATATTATTATTCCATCCCTTTACTTAGATTTGTAGATTTGTGTGTATTATGTAGTTGTTGTGGAATTGTTAGAATTCTTGTTAGATATTACTGCACCATCGGAACTAGAAGCAAAAGCATTTCGCTACACTCACAATAACATCTGCTAACCATGTGTATGTGACCAATACAATTTGATTTGATTTGACGTAATCACTACGGACAGACCCAAGCAAAAACATAAATGTTGCAGCAGCCGAAAAATGTTACAGCAGCCTATGTTACAGCAGCCTAGGCTACATCTAAACATTAGAGATCTGACCATTTTTCAGTCTGATCAGCTGTAGGCTACTAGTAATATCAGCTGCATACAGCCTGTGGACCCTGACCATCTGGTCTGGGAAAACAAATTGGCAACGTTATTTATTTATAGTCCATTTGTTTGTCAGGAGAAAATGTGAATGTGGTCAAATTGTGTTTATATTGAAACTTTGGCTTCATAGGCTGCATATACAGTGCCTTGCGAAAGTATTCGGCCACCTTGAACTTCGCGACCTTTTGCCACATTTCAGTCTTCAAACATAAAGATATAAAACTGCATTTTTTTTGTGAAGAATCAACAACAAGTGGGACACAATCATGAAGTGGAACGACATTTATTGGATATTTCAAACTTTTTTAACAAATCAAAAACTGAAAAATTGGGCGTGCAAAATTATTCAGCCCCTTTACTTTCAGTGCAGCAAACTCTCTCCAGAAGTTCAGTGAGGATCTCTGAATGATCCAATGTTGACCTAAATGACTAATGATGATAAATACAATCCACCTGTGTGTAATCAAGTCTCCGTATAAATGCACCTGCACTGTGATAGTCTCAGAGGGCCGTTAAAAGCGCAGAGAGCATCATGAAGAACAAGGAACACACCAGGCAGGTCCGAGATACTGTTGTGAAAAAGTTTAAAGCCGGATTTGGATACAAAAAGATTTTCCAAACTTTAAACATTCCAAGGAGCACTGTGCAAGCGATAATATTGAAATGGAAGGAGTATCAGACCACTGCAAATCTACCAAGACCTGGCCGTCCCTCTAAACTTTCAGCTCATACAAGGAGAAGACTGATCAGAGATGCAGCCAAGAGGCCCATGATCACTCTGGATGAACTGCAGAGATCTACAGCTGAGGTGGGAGACTCTGTCCATAGGACAACAATCAGTCGTATATTGCACAAATCTGGCCTTTATGGAAGAGTGGCAAGAAGAAAGCCATTTCTTAAAGATATCCATAAAAAGTGTCGGTTAAAGTTTGCCACAAGCCACCTGGGAGACACACCAAACATGTGGAAGAAGGTGCTCTGGTCAGATGAAACCAAAATTGAACTTTTTGGCAACAATGCAAAATGTTATGTTTGGCGTAAAAGCAACACAGCTCATCACCCTGAACACACCATCCCCACTGTCAAACATGGTGGTGGCAGCATCATGATTTGGGCCTGCTTTTCTTCAGCAGGGACAGGGAAGATGGTTAAAATTGATGGGAAGATGGATGGAGCCAAATACAGGACCATTCTGGAACTGAGACTGGGACGGAGATTTGTCTTCCAACAAGACAATGATCCAAAACATAAAGCAAAATCTACAATGGAATGGTTCAAAAATAAACATATCCAGGTGTTAGAATGGCCAAGTCAAAGTCCAGACCTGAATCCAATCGAGAATCTGTGGAAAGAACTGAAAACTGCTGTTCACAAATGCTCTCCATCCAACCTCACTGAGCTCGAGCTGTTTTGCAAGGAGGAATGGGAAAAAATGTCAGTCTCTCGATGTGCAAAACTGATAGAGACATACCCCAAGCGACTTACAGCTGTAATCGCAGCAAAAGGTGGCGCTACAAAGTATTAACTTAAGGGGGCTGAATAATTTTGCACGCCCAATTTTTCAGTTTTTGATTTGTTAAAAAAGTTTGAAATATCCAATAAATGTCGTTCCACTTCATGATTGTGTCCCACTTGTTGTTGATTCTTCACAAAAAAATACAGTTTTAAATCTTTATGTTTGAAGCCTGAAATGTGGCAAAAGGTCGCAAAGTTCAAGGGGGCTGAATACTTTCGCAAGGCACTGTACATATATATATATATATATATATATATATATATATATATATATATATATATATATATATATATATATATATATATATATATATATATATATATATATATATATATATATTTAAATATATATATATATATATATTTAAATATATATTTAAATGAAATTAATCAATCAACACAAGTGATGACATTGATTAAAGTGATTGTTTTATTAGGCCTACAATTGCATTGGCCTGCATGAATCAAACTTGCATAAATCAAGCTTTGCCTTTTGAGTTCTACTGTTTATCAGTTGTTGTCTCTTGGTCTGGGTAGAGGAAACCCCCCTGTTAGTCTAGTCTAAATACAATTCATATGAACAAGTATAAGGTTGCTGAAGTTTGACAGGGTTTTCATCCTCCCCAGGGCCAGGTGTTTTTACCAGGATGTTTTTATAACATGTGACCTGATTTAGAAAACTGGTCCCCTCATAGCCCATGTAAAAACGTTTATAAAACTGATTAATCACTGTCAAACCCTATAGGGTCCAGAGTTTTCTTGGTTAGGTTACCAGATCAGGAAAAACTCTGTGCCCCACAGAGAACCCCCCCCCCCCCACACACACACACACACACACACACACACTCTGGGACCTATGGTGCCACCAGTCTGCTCGCAGTTGTCATGAATCGTCAGGTATGTGAATGATCAGGGATTTATTCAGGAACGTTTCTTGGGCTACTTTGATGTGTCAAGTGGGCGAGATGCGCAGTCTGTGTTTGACTTTATGAACACTGAGATGTCTGAGTTTAACTTCCTGGAGAAACTTGTTGCCCAAGTCTATAATGGCGCTGCTGTAATGGAATGTATCTGCCATTTGCACTTACTGCTAAGTCCCCTCCTGTTCCCTGATTAAGAGGTGATGACCACTCCACTCCAATACCAATGCCCGCTCATCCACTGGCACATTGAATGTTTCCCCTCTAAGCACTGTGAGTAGACCTGTCAAATTTCTCTCATTACTGTATGTAGAGTCAATCACATGCACAAACACAATCACATTGTTACACATCAATGATTTTACTCCTTGCTTGGACTAGCTAATTCTTATCTATTTTGTCTAACTGTGTAGTGTATTGTGTTATTGTTCCTGTCCTGTCCTGCCCTTGGTGGAAGAGTTGAGCTCTTCTCAACACCATCCATCCATGATTCGCCTGTCCTACACTGAAGCCTATGAACACCTCAACCCCTGTCCTGCACTGAAATCAAGCCTCTGAACACCTCAGCCCCTGTCCTGCACTGAAATCAAGCCTCTGAACACCTCAACCCCTGTCCTGCACTGAAGTCAAGCCTCTGAACACCTCAACTCATGCCTCAAACCCTCATTCAATCACTGCTGTGATATCTACCCAACATTGTGTAAGTAGCCCTCTCATTCCCATTCCCCATAATATTGTAGTATAAACCTCTTTATTAAATGCTTCAAGTTAAAATAATTAGTCTTTGACAACTCTTTGAAATACTTGCGGTCCGCACCTATACCGTGGGTCTCACATCCTCCTCAATTTTTCAAGTCACCAGCTTCCAGTGGTGTGTTTGTGTGTGTGTACTTATGTGCATGTACATTCTGTGCGTGTCAGTGTGTGTGTTCATGGTGGGAAGAAGTAATCATTGAATGAGTTACAGCAGAGCTGACCCACCTGAGACGCCAAGCAATAAAACATGCCTGATGGAATGAAACCTTAACCGACCCAACTCCCCACTGTTATAATCCCATTCCCCTTGCCTTGTGTGTCAAGTGTGTGTGTGTGTTTGTTTGTGTGTGGGTGTGTATGCCTGTGTGTGTGTGTGCATACTTGTGTGTGTAATATGTATTTATGTGTGCATTTAATTTGCTTGTGTGTATGTGGGTGTGTACACACCTACAGACATTAGACTATATGACATATATAGACTAGCTATAATGATAGAGGTCAACATCCTGGATGTGATATTGTCTTTTCAAAGAGTTGCACTTCATCCACTGGATCAAAGTGAAGAGTTGCGTGGGTGTGAGAAAATATCTCATTACGAAACGTTGTGGACTGCTGAGTGATGCTATGAAACGTAACTCACTTGCACATGAACAAAGGCTGACCATTGAGGATGTACTGAGCACTGACAGCAGCTGTTACCAGCTAACCAGGTGACACATATGGACACCTAAGTCACTAATTATAGGACTGTATGTCCATGATTGCCAAGTAACTTCTGACAACTTTGCCACGTCTTTTGCTCTTTCACTCTTGCTTCTGTCAGAAAATAATCACTGGCTTTTAGTATAAATATATTTTATGTAGGTATAAGTAAACTTGCTGCTTACAGCTACAGCCTCTCTCGAGTCCAACTTCACTATTCTAATTTTCCAACATGGTATCATTGATAAGCATCAGTCTGTGAAGCTTTGTGATGCCTATCTTTTTGCAAATGTGTCACAGAATGATGCATATCAGTTGATAACAGACTGTTTATTACGGTTGACCACTTCATTTTTATGTTTGTGACCAGTTGAATTCAAATTCACCATAACTAATTGAAACCTTCTGGACATTATTGCGTATGCACTGTCATCATTTTTGTCACAAGGAATAAATACACCCCACTGCTGAAAAACATCATAGGGGAAACAATGACAGATACAATCAAACCAGTTAGAATATAATAAGTAATTGAATGTCTTCTATAGCTTGAACCAGAATGAGAGAGAGAGAGAGAGAGAGAGAGAGAGAATGCTGGTGGTTCGACTCTAAACTCAGCAAAAAAAGAAACGTCCTCTCACTGTCATTTATTTTCAGCAAACTTAACAAGTGTAAATATTTGTATGAACATAACAAGATTCAACAACTGAGACATAAACTAAACAAGTTCCACAGACATGTGACTAACATAAATGGAATAATGTGTACCTGAACAAAGGAGGGGTCAAAATCAAAGTAACAGTCAGTATCTGGTGTGGCCACCAGCTACATTAAATATTGCAGTGCATCTCTTCCTCATGGACTGCACCAGATTTGCCAGTTCTTGCTGTGAGATGTTACCCCACTCTTCCACCAAGGCACCTGCAAGTTCCCGGACATTTCTGGGGGGAATGGCCCTAACCTTCACCCTCTGATCCAACAGGCCCCAGACGTTCTCAGTGGGATTGAGATTCCGGGCTTTTCGCTGGCCATGGCAGAATGCTGACATTCCTGTCTTGCAGGAAATCACGCACAGAACGAGCACTAGCACTATGACTAGTGGCATTGTTATGCCGGAGGGTCATGTCAGGATGAGCCTGCAGGAAGGGTACCACATGAGGGAGGAGGATGTCTTCCCTGTAATGCACAGTGTTGAGATTGCCTGCAATGACAACAAGCTCAGTCCGATGATGCTGTGACATTCCGCCATAGACCATGACGGACCCTCCACCTCCAAATCGGAACCGCACTAGAGTACAGGCCTCGGTGTAACACTCATTCATTTGATTATAAATGCAAGTCTGACCATCACCCCTGGTTAGACAAAACTGCGACTCGTCAGTGAAGAGCACTTTTTGCCAGTCCTGCCTGGTCCAGCGATGGTTGGTTTGTGCCCATAAGCGACGTTGTTGCCGGTGATGTCTGGTGAGGACCTGCCTTACAACAGGCCTACAAGCCCTCAGTCCTGTCTCTCTCAGCCTATTGCAGATACTCTGGGGGATTGTGCGTTCCTGGTGTAACTCGGGCAGCTGTTGTTGCCATCCTGTACCTGTCCCGCTGGTATGATGTTCAGATGTACCGATTCTGTGCAGGTGTTGTTACACATGGTCTGCCACTGAGAGGATGATCATCTGTCCGTCCTGTCTCCCTGTAGTGCTGTCTTAGGCATCTCATTGTAATTTATTGCCCTGGCTATATCTGCAGTCATCATGCCTCCTTGCACCATGCCTAACGCAGTTACGCAGATGAGCAGGAACCCTGGGCATCTTACTTTTGGTGTTTTTCAGAGTCAGTAGAACGGCCTCTTTAGTGTCCTAAGTTTTCATAACTGTGACCTTAATTGTCTACCGTCTGTAATCTGTTAGTGTCTTAACGACCGTTTCACATGTGCATGTTCATTAATTGTGGGAAACAGTGTTTAAATAATTTACGATGAAGATCTGTGAAATTATTTGGATTTTTACAAATTATCTTTGAAAGACAGGGTCCTGAAAAAGGTACGTTTCTTTGCTGAGTTCATTTTGTATTCGGATAAAAATATATATATCTCTTTTTTTCTCTTTATTTATCTCCCTCACTCTCTCCCCATCTCTCGCTCCCTGGCTCCTACTATAAAACTCCCTCCTCGGTCCTTGCTCCTGAATCACGCGGTGCAGTGTACCCATTAAACATGTGGCGATACGTGGAACTCATACCAAAGTCTGCTGCCTAGGGAAGAGAGGAGAGGAGAGGAGAGGAAAGGAAATGAGAAGAAAGGAAAGGAAAGGGAAGGAAAGGAAAGGAGAGGAAAAGAGAGGATATGAAAGGAGAGGAAAGGAAATGAAAAGAGAGGAGAGTTAAATAAAGGTGAGGTAAGGAAAGGAGAGGAATGGAAAGCAGAGATGGGAAGTTAAAAAAGGAGGAGAAAAACATGTCTGTATTTCAACTTTCCTTCATTTTCTCACTTGTTTTTTTTTTTCAGCATCAATTTTTGACAACCATCTACCTCCCCACCACCAACAGCTATAATAACCTTAATGCCCATCATTGGATTTCCTTTCCCCAAATGTGTGTGTGTGTGGGGGGGGGGGGGGGGGGGGGGGATCGATGCCAGCAGCCCTGCATATCTACCATCACATCATCTGGATTCAAGGATCTTACCTTGGAGACGATGCCATTCTCCAAACTATTTAATAAAATGTCATTTTGCATTCTGTTTTTGTTGTTCATTCAGTTAAGCCTGTACTCGATTGAAATGTGATTCAAATTCAATGGCAGTAATTCAGGTTCCATGTCAGTAAATGTCTTCTCCATGATGCATAAATGGATGAATGATGAATGAAAGATGTACACAATTAATTAATAAAATAATTTAATGTTCCTTCAAATGGAATTTCATTCCACTTTACCAATCACAGGAAGAAAGAACCCCAACCAGTCAGACGCTGAGCTGTAGTCAATTAACAGCATTCTCACATACAGTGGGTGATCCTTTTGTCCAGGTGGGAAAGAGCAGTGTGGAGTGTGATTAAGATTGCGTCATCTGTGGGTCTGTTCGGGTGGTATGCGAATTGGAGTTGGTCTAGGGTATCCAGGATGATGCTGTTGATGTGAACCATGACCAGCCTATCAAAGCATTTCATGGCTACTAACATGAGTGTACGGGGTGGTAATCATTTAGGCAGGTTACCTTCACTTCCTTGGGCACAGGGACTATGGTGGTCTGCTTGAAACATGTAGATATTACAGATTCAGTCAGGGAGAGGTTGAAAATGTCAGTGAAGACATTTGCCAGTTGGTCTGCGCAGGCTTTGAGTACACATCATGGTAATCCGTCTGGCCCCGCGGCTTTGAATGTTGACCTGTTTAGAGGTCTTGCTCACATTGGCTACTGAGAGCATCTTCACACAGTCGTCTGGAACAGCTGGTGCTCTCATGCATGCTTCAGTGTTGCTTGCCTCGAAGTGAGCATTAAAGGTATTTAACTCGTCTGGTAGGCTCACGTCACTGGGCAGCTAGCTGCTGGGTTTCCCTTTGTAGTCCGTAATAGTTTTCAAGCCCTGCCACATTCGACGAGCGTCAGAGCCGGTGTAGTAGGATTCAATCTTAATCCTGTATTGATCCTTTGCCTGTTTGATGGTTCGTCTGAGGGCGCAGCGGGATTTCTTATTAGCGTCCGGATTAGTGTCCCGCTCCTTGAAAGCGGAAGCTTTAGCCTTTAGCTCGATGCGGATGTTGCCTGTAATCCATGGCTCCTGGTTGGATTATATACGTATGGTCACTGTGGGGACGACGTCGTCGATGACTGAGGTGGTGTACTTCTCAATGCCATGGGATGAATCCCGTAACATATTCCAGCCTGTGCTAGCAAAACATTCCCAAAGCGTAACATCCATATCATCTGACCACTTCTGTATTGAGCGAGTCACTAGTACTTCCTGCTTTAGTTTTTGCTTGTAAGAGTTATGGCCAGATTTGCCAAATGGAGGAGGAGGGAGAGCTTTGCGTCTCTGTGTGTGGAGAAAAGGTGGTCTAGTGTTTTATTTCCCTCTGGTTGCACATCAGATATGCTAGTAGAAATTAGGTAAAATGGATGTAAGTTTGCCGGCATTAAACTCCCCGGCAAGAAGGTTTTTGCTTTTGGCCTTATACAGCTCGTTGAGGGAGGTCTTAGTGCCAGGATCGGTTTGTGGTGGTAAATAGACGGCTATGAATAACATAGTTGAGAACTCTCTTGGCAGATAGTTTGGTCTACAGCTTATCATAAGGTACTCTAACGCAATAGACATTGCGTACCAGCTGTTATTGGCAAATAGACACACACCCCCGCCCCTCGTCTTACCAGAAGTAGCTTCTCTGTCCTGCTGATGCTTGGAAAATCCCGTCAGCTCTATATTATCCGTGTCATTGTTCAGCCATGACTCGGTGAAACCTAAAATGTTACAGTTTGTAATGTCCAGTTGGTAGGATATTCTTGATCATATACCATCCATTTTGTTTTCCAATGATTGCACGTTGGCCAATAGAACAGATGGTAGTGAAGGTTTATTCATTTGCGTACCAATTCTCAGAAGGCAGCCTGAACTCCGCCCCCTTTTTCTCTGTCTTTTCTTCACACAAATTACAGGGATTTGGGCCCATTCCCGAGGAAAGCTGTATATCCTTCGCGTCGGACTCGTTAAAGAAAAAGTCTTCGTCCAGTTCGAGGGGAGTAATCTCTGTAATCTATGTCCAGAAGTTATTTTCGGTCATAAGAGAAGGTATTAGCAACATTATGTACAATATAAGTAAAAAAAACAAGTTACAAACAACATGAAAAAAAATAGCACAGTTGGTTAGGACCTCATAAAATGGCAGCCACCCCCCCCCCCCCCCCCCCCCCCCCCGGGAATTCTATTACTGAGTGATTGTTGTTTCACAGACTGTGGAGACTGAAGTATTCTGGCTGGGAAGTGTGTGTGTGTGCGTGCGCTAGGCATGGATGCTTGTGTACATGCTTAATGTGTGTCTGAGGCGGCAACTTGGCCTGTTCTTGCATCTACAGGAGTGGTGTCCTAGGATCTGGCACTAGTCTGAGTAGCCTGGGATTCAACAGTGCTGACTCTCGTAAAATGAAGCGCTCCCACATAAGCACTTTCAATAAGTCTGTCACAGCTCTCTGCTGTAACAGAGGCCCCCAGGACACAGGACTGATTAAATAGCAGAGTGAATATCTCCATTATCCCTCTGACCCCCCCTTCGTTAAAAGTCAAACCACCATTTAGATATGCAAATGAGCTGCAAATGAGGACGCGACCTGATTGGCTCTCGCTGGACCCCTCGGCTATAGGGTCATCGGTGGTTTTTGATCCAATATGCCCCCAGACCTCAGCTAGGTGACCTTTCACCTGACATGAAAATCAGTGCCACTGGCGTTGGAATATTCTGATTGGTTCCTGAGAAGTGGAAGGGCCTTGTGGGAGAAAAAATTGGGTGAAAAAAATAGGAAGAAGTCAATTTGATTTTTCGGGGGTGAAAAGTGAGTCATCTAGTGAGTTGAGACATCTGTCTTGCTGATGAAGGCTGAAACGTTGTTCAAAGTTGGAATTGTTTTAAGATTGTCATACTATTTATAATTTTGCTGTTTGATTAAAAAATATAGGACTCGTTTAGGTATCAAAAAATATATAAAAAAAACATGTTTTGATAACATTTTGAATTTGGCCTTTACTGCTGTATACCAGAAAACTCATTGAACGACACACTCATAAATGGCAGACAGTCAAAATATAAATCATAAGAAACATGGTTTTTAAGTGTTTGTCCTATGTCTAGTAGAAAGTAGGAAAGTAAAGGAAATATATATATATTTTTAGTTGAAGTTGGAAGTTTACATATACCTTGGTCAAATACATTTAAACTCAGTTTTTCACAATTCCTGACATTTAATCCTAGTAAAAATGTGTTGTCTTAGGACAGTTAGGATCACCACTTTATTTTATGAATGTGAAATGTCAGAATAATAGTAGAGATAATGATTTATTTCAGCTATTATTTATTTCATCACATTCCCAGTGGGTCAGAAGTTTACATACACTCAATTAGTTTTTGTTAGCATTGCCTTTAAATTGTATCACTTGGGTCAAACATTTCAGGTAGACTTCCACAAGCTTCCCACAATAAGTTGGGTGAATTTGGCCCATTCCACCTGACAGAGCTAGTGTAACTGAGTCAGGTTTTTAGGCCTCCTCCAAATTTTCTATGGGATTGAGGTCAGGGCTTTGTGAAGGCCACTCAAATACCTTGACTTTGTTGTTCTTAAGCCATTTTGCTACAACTTTGGAAGTATGCTTGGGGTCAATGTCCATTTCGAAGACTCATTTGCGACCAAGCTTTAATTTCCTCAAGACTGATGTCTTGAGATGTTTCTTCAATATATCCACATCATTTTCCTTCCTCATGGTGTCATGTATTTTGTGAAGTGCACTTTTTTGGGTTTCTACATGTGTGTTATTTCATAGTTTTGATGTCTACACTATTATTCTACAATTCTACAATGTAGGAAATAGCAAATATGAAGAAAAACCCTTGAATGTGTCAAGTTCTGACCATAGTTCTGTTATTTTATTCTTTGTTTTAGTATGGTCAGGGCGTGAGTTGGGGTGGGCAGTCAATGTTTGTTTTTCTATGTTAGTTTTTGTGTTCGGCCTAGTATTGTTCTCAATCAGAGGCAGAGGCAGGTGTCGTTAGTTGTCGTTAGTTGTCTCTGATTGAGAATCATACATACTGAGAATCATACTAGCCTGGGTAGCCTGGGTTTCACTTTTGGTTAGTTGGTGTTTGTTTCCGTGTGTTCGGGCCACACGGTACTGTTTCGGTTTTGTATATTTCACGTTTATTATTTTGTTCCAGTGTTCAGTTGTGTTTTGAATAAGTCAATGTGGACACTTACCACTCTGCGTTTTGGTCCGATCCTTACTCCTCCTCAGACAGTGGAGTGGAGTGGAGGAAATCCGTTACAGAAACACCCACCACAAAAGGACCAAGCCGCGTGGTAACGGGCAGCAGCAGCGATCGCAGGACTCCTGGACATGGGAGCGAGATCTGGACTATGTCACTACTTGGGAGGAGAAAGACAGGTGGTCGGTCGACCCTGGGAGAGTGCCGGGATTCTCTGGAGCAGTGTGAGGGGGATACCGGCGAATGGAGTTGGCACGACGATCAAGGAAGCCCGAGAGGCAGCCCCAAAAATTTATTGAGGGGGGTCACACGGGGAGTGTGACGAAGTCAGGTAGGAGACCTGCGCCAACTTCCCGTGCTTACCGGAGAGCGAGAGGGACCGGGCACGCACAGTGTTATGCGGTGGAGCGCACGGTGTCCCCGGTGCGTGTGCATAGCCAGGTGCGGTACATTCCAGCTCCTCGTATCGGCCGGGCTAGAGTGGGCATCGAGCCAGGTGCCATGCATCTGGTCTCCAGTGCGTCTCCTCGGGCCGGCGTACATGGCACTAGCCTTACACATGGTGTTCCCGGTTCGCCAAGCACATTCCAGTGCGGGCTATTCCACCTCGCTGCACTGGCCTGGCTACAGGGAGCATTCAAACAGGTAAGGTGCTCGAGCTCCAGTGCTCCTGCACTGTCCAGTCTATCCGGTGACACCTCCACGCACCAGCCCTCCGGTGGCAGCCCCCCGCACCAGGCTGTCTCTCCGTCTTCTCCCTACAGGTGCTCCCGCCTGTCCAGCGTTGCCAGAGCCTTCCTCCTGCCCAGCACTGTCAGAGTCTCCCGTCTGTCGTGAGCCGCCAGAGTCTCCCGTCTGTCGTGAGCCGCCAGTGTTTCCCGTCTGTCGTGAGCCGCCAGAGTCTCCCGTCTGTCGTGAGCCGCCAGAGTCTCCCGTCTGTCGTGAGCCGCCAGAGTCTCCCGTCTGTCGTGAGCCGCCAGAGCCGGCAGTTAGCCAGGAGCCGCCAGAGCCGCCAGTCAGCCAGGAGCCGCCAGAGCCGTCAGCCAGCCAGGAGCCGCCAGAGCCGTCAGCCAGCCAGGAGCCGCCAGAGCCGTCAGCCAGCCAGAGGCAGTCAGCCAGGCGATGCCAGAATTGCCCTCTACTCCAGAGCTGCCGGAGTCTCCCGCCTGTCCAGCGCTGCCGGAATCTCCCGTCCATTCGGGACACGTGGCAAGGGTCCCCAGTCCGAGGTCAGCGACGAGGGTCGCCGCTCATAAGAGGCCACGGGGGCGGTTGAGGAGGCGGACAAAAACTATGGTGAAGTGGGGTCCACGTCCCTCGCCAGAGCCGCCACCGCGGACAGACGCCCACCCAGACCCTCCCCTATAGGTTCAGGTTTTGCGGCCGGAGTCCACACCTTTGGGGGGGGTACTGTCACGTTCTGACCATAGTTGGTATTTTATTCTTTGTTTTAGTATGGTCAGGGCGTGAGTTGGGGTGGGCAGTCTGTTTGTTTTTCTATTTTGGTTTTTGTGTTCGGCCTAGTATGGTTCTCAATCAGAGGCAGGTGTCGTTGGTTGTCTCTGATTGAGAATCATACTTAGGTAGCCTGGGTTTCACTTTTGGTTTGTGGGTGTTTGTTTCCGTGTGAGTGTTTGGGCCACACGGTACTGTTTCAGTTTTGTATATCTCACGTTTATTATTTTGTTCCAGTGTTCAGTTGTGTTTTTGAATAAATCAATATGGACTCTTACTACGCTGTGTTTTGGTCCGATCCTTACTCCTCAGACGTAGAGGAGGAAATCCGTTACAGAATGAGTGTGCGTGTCTAAACTTTTGACTGGTATTGTATATATTTTACACGTGTACATTTTTACACATATTTTACACATATTGTGCTTACCCTTTTTTGGGTAAAACAGACTTTAATTCTTCAGTTCATAAAAAAAAATGGTATCTGTTACCTTCAGACGAGTCCTGTGACACTTGTGGGGGTCGTAGAGCAAAACAGAGAACACTATCGTGTTCATGAGAATCTCTCCTTTCCACAAAAGCCGAAATTGTTTAGACGCTACAAACAGAAATCGAGACGAGTCCCCTGACACTTGTGGAAGTCGTAGGGCAAAACAATTTTCATTATATTTGCAAATAAATTCATTAAAAATCCTACAATGTGATTTTCTGGATTTTTTTCCTCATTTTGTCTGTCATAGTTGATGTGTACCTATGATGAAAATTACATCTTTTTAAGTGGGAGAACTTGCACAATTGGTGGCTGACTAAATACTTTTTTGCCCCACTGTAACTGACAGATGTGGATAGAAAACACTAAAGTTTCCAAAACTGTTAAAATAGTGTCTGTGAGTATAACAGAACTGATTTAGCAGACGAAAACCTGAGAAAAATCCATTCAGGAAGTCGTTTTTTGGGGGTTTTGTAGTTTTCTATTCAATGCCATTACAGTATCCATTGACTTAGGACTCAATTTGCAGTTCCTATGCTTTCCACTAGATGTCACCAGTCTTTAGAAATTGTTTCAGGCTTGTATTCTCATAAATGAGGGAGTAAGACCAGTCTGAACGAGTGGACCCTAACGTGACGCAGAGTTTTTTCAGGCGCATGTGCATTTCTCGTTTACCTTTTATATTGACGACGTTATTGTCCGGTTGAAATATTATAGATCATTTAGGCTAAAAAACAACCTGATGATTGAATATAAACATCGTTTGACATGTTTCTATGACTGAGTTTGAGCCAGTGGATTACTGAAGAAAAAGGCTAACAAAACAGAGGTTTTTGGATATAAAGAGACTTCATCGAACAAAAGGAACATTTATTGAGTGAAGGAATGTCTTCTGCTTGCCACCATATGAAGATCATTAAAGATAAGGGATTAATTTTATCTCTATTACTGAGTTTTGTAACGCTTCTGCTTGGCTGGTTACTGTTTGTAATAATTTGTCAACTGTGCTATGTCCTGGGCTAGGTATGTTCTGGGCTAGGTATGCTTTCGCCGAAAAGCATTTTATAAATATGACACGGTGGTTAGTTTAGCAAGAATTTAATATTTAAACCTACGTAAAATATGTTTTGTTTTCTGAATTTTTATAATGAGCATTTCTGTAATTGAATTTGGCGCTTTGAAACCTTACTGGATGTTGGCCAGATGGGACGCTAGCGTCCCACATAACCTAGAGAGGATAAAAGTTTTGGAAACTTTAGTGTGTTTTCTATCCAAATCTACCAATTATATGCATATCCTATCTTCTCGGCCTGAGTAGACGGCATTTTAATTTGGGCACCCTTTTCATCCAAAATTCCAAATGCTGCCCCCTACCCTAGAGAAGTTAAAGATCCTACTTACATCGGTATGGAGAGCGTGATCACACAGTCATCCGGAACAGCTGATGCTCTCATGCTTGCTTCAGTGTTGCTTGCCTCAAAGTGAGCACCCTACACCCACTTCAATATTTAGCTATTCTGGTAGGTTCGTGTCACTGGGCAGTTCCCAGCTGTGCTTCCCTTTGTAGTCCGTAATAGCATGCAAGTCCTGCCACAGGAGCCGGTATAGTATGATTCAATCTAAGTCCTGAATTAACGCTTTGCCTGTTCGATGGTTGGTCGGAGAGCATAGCGGGATTTCTTATAAGCGTCCAGATCCTTGAAAGCGGCTTCTGGTTGGGATCAGTACTGTATATATGGTCACTGTGGGGACGACATCATCTATGCACTTATTGATGAAGCCAGTGACTGATGTGATGTACTCCTCAATGCCATCGTAAAAATCCTGGAACATATTCCTGTCTGTGCTAGCAAAACAGTCCTGTAGCTTAGCATCTGCATCCTCTGACCACTTCCTTATTGAGCTAGTAACTGGTAGTTCTTGATTTAGTTTTTGCTTGTAAGCAGGAATCAGGAGGATAGATTAATGGTGTTTTGTTCGATAATGTGCATATTTATATCCAAAATCTCAGTTTACATTGGCGCCTTACGTGCAGTAATTTTATGTTTCCAAAACATCCAGTGATTTTGCAGAAATACTCATAATAAACATTGATAAAAGATACTAGTGTTATTCACAGAATTAAATATAGACTTCTCCTTAATGTAACCGCTCTGTCAGATTTCAAAAAAACTTTACGAAAAAGCATAATCTGAGAACGGCGCTCAGAGCCCAAAACAGCCAGAGGAATATCCGCCATTTTGGAATCAACAAAGTTAGAAACAACACCATGAATATTCACTTACATTTGATGATCTTCATCAGAAAGCACTCCCAGGAATCCCAGTTCGACAATTAATTACTGATTTGTTCCATAAAGTTCCATCATTTATGTCCAAATAGCCACTTATTGTTAGTGTGTTCAGCCCAGTAATCCATCTTCATGAGGAGCAGGCACTTCATCCAGACAAAAACTCTAAAAGTTCCATTACAGTCCTTTAGAAACATGTCAATGATGTATGGAATCAATCGTTAGGATGTTTTTAACATAAAACATCAATACTGTTCCAACCGGAGAATTCCTTTGTCTTCAGAAAAAGAACTGGAACGCGAGGTAACTCTTTCGGGAGTGCACGTCGTGAGACCAAGGCTCTCTGCCAGACCCCTGACTCAAAGAGGTCTCATGAGCCCCTCCTTTATAGTAGAATCCTCATTCAAGTTTCAAAAAACGGTTGACATCTAGTGGAAGCCGTAGGAAGTGCAACCTCATCCATATCTCAATGTGTATTCGGTAGGCCAAGCTTTGAAAAACTACAAACCTCAGATGTTCCACTTCCTGGATGGATTTTTGTCAGGTTTTTGCCTGCCATATGAGTTCTGTTATACTCACAGACATCATTCAACCCGTTTTAGAAACTTCAGCGTGTTTACTATCCAATACTAATAATAATATGCAAATATTAGCATCTGAGACAGAGTAGGAGGCAGTTCACTCTGGGCACGCTATTCATCCAAAAGTGAAAATGCTGCCCCCTATCCCATAAAGGTTATAACAAGCTGGTAAAATGAGTTAAATATGATTTAATTCCCCGGCCACTAGGAGTGCCGCCTCTGGATGAGCATTTTCCTGTTTGCTTATGGCCCTATACAGCTCGTTGAGTGCCGTCTTAGTGCCAGCATCAGTTTGTGGTGTAAAATAGACAGCTATGAAAAATACAGACGGAAACTCTCTTAGTAAATAATGTTGTCTACAGTTTGTCGTGAGATACTCTACCTCAGGTGAGTAAAAACCTTGAGAATTCATTTATATTAGATTTTTTGCACCAGCTGTTATTTATAAATAGACACAGATCGCCTTGTCTTACCAGAGGCAGCTGTGCTATCTTGCCGATGGACCGAAAATCGTGCCAGCTATATGTTATCCATGTCGTCGTTCAGCCACGTCATAAGATACTACAGTTTTTAATGTCCTGTTGGTAAGATATCATTGAGAGTAACTCTTCCATTTTGTTATCCAATGATTACATGTTGGCTAATAGGACTGGGGCCACAGTGTCTCCTGACCCCTCCTGTCTCAGCCTCCAGTATTTATGCTGCAGTAGTTTGTGTCGGGGGGCTAGGGTCAGTTTGTTATATCTGGAGTACTTCTCCTGTCCTATTCGGTGTCCTGTGTGAATCTAAGTGTGCGTTCTCTAATTCTCTCCTTCTCTCTTTCTTTCTCTCTCTCGGAGGACCTGAGCCCTAGGACCATGCCCCAGGACTACCTGACATGATGACTCCTTGCTGTCCCCAGTCCACCTGGCCGTGCTGCTGCTCCAGTTTCAACTGTTCTGCCTTATTATTATTCAACCATGCTGGTCATTTATGAACATTTGAACATCTTGGCCATGTTCTGTTATAATCTCCACCCGGCACAGCCAGAAGCGGACTGGCCACCCGACATAGCCTGGTTCTTCTCTAGGTTTCTTCCTAGGTTTTGGACGGCTGCCTGCCCAGATGGCACCCCTAGCATATTCAATCTATCCATATCTCAGTCTGTTGTCCCCACTTTCTTCAAGATGTCCATTGTTCCTGTACTCACAAAATCAAAGGTAACTGAACTAAATGACTATTGCCCTGTAGCAATCACTTCTGTCATCATGCAGTGCTTTCAAAGGCTAGAATCATATCACCTCAACCTTACCTGACACCCTAAACCCACTTCAATTTGCTTACCGCCCGAATACATCCAGAGAAAATGCAATCGCCATTGCACTGCACACTGCCATATCCCATCTGGCCAAGAGGAATACCAATGTAAGAATGCTGCTTATTGACTATAGCTCAGCTTTCAACACCATAGTACCCTTCAAGCGCGGGCCCTGTGTCTGAACCCTGCCCTGTGTAACTAGGTCCTGGACAACCTGAAGGGCCAAACCCAGGTGGTGAAGGTAGGATTCATTACCTCCACTTCACTGATCCTCAACACAGGGACCCCACAAGGGTGCGTGCTCAGCCCCCTCCTGTACTTCCTCTTCACCCATGAGTGCGTGGCCACACACGCCTCCAACTCAATTATCAAGTTTGCAGATGACACAACCATAGTAGGCCTGATTACCAACAGTGATAAGACAGCCTACAGTGAGGAGGTGAGGGCCCTGGCGGAGAGGTGGCAGGAAAATAACCTCTCCCTCCAATGTCCACAAAATGAAGGAGCTGATCGTGGACTTCAGGAAAAAGCAAAGGGAGCAAACCCCTATCCACATTGACGGGACCACAGTGGAGAAGGTGGAAAGCTTCAAGTTCCTTGGCGTATACATCACTGACGATCTGAAATGGTCCACCCACACTGACAGCGTGGCGAAGAAGGCGCAACAGTGCCTCTTCAACCTCAGGAGGCTGAAGGAACTTGCTTGGCCCCTAAGACACTCACAAACTTTTAAAGATGCGCAACTGAGAGCATCCTGTCGGGCTGTATCACCACCTGGTTGGGCAACTGTACCACTGCAACCGCAAGGCTTTCCAGAGCGTGGTGCGGTCTGCCCAAAGCATCACTAGGGGCAAACTACCTGCCCTTCAGGACACCTACAGCACCCGATCTCACAGGAAGGCCAAAGATTATCAAGGACCCGAGACACAACCTGTTCACCCCGCTATCATACAGTACAGGTGCATCAAAAATGGGACCGAGACTCTGAAAAACAGCTTCTATCTCAAGGCCATCAGACTGTTAAATAGCCATCACTAGCCATCACTCAACCATGCACCTTCGAAACTGCTCCTCTTTATACAAAGATATGGAATCACTGGTTAATTTAATAATGGAACACTAGTCACTTAAATTATTTTTAAATACTGCTTTACTCATTTCATATGTAAACCAAGCAAAAAAATTAACTTCCCTTTTTCAGGACGATGTCTTTCAAAGATCCCATGCTTGTTCAATGAACCATAAACAATTAATGAACATGCGGCTATGGAATGGTCGTTAAGACACTAACAGCTTACAGACCGTAGGTAATTAAGGTCACAGTTATGAAAACTCAGGACACTAAAGAGGCCTTTCTACTGACTCTGAAAAACACCAAAAGAAAGATGCCCAGGGTCCCTGTTCATCTGCGGGACATGCCTTATGCATGCTGCAAGGAGACATTATGTTGCCAGGGCAATGAATTATGTCCGTACTGTGAGACGAGACGCCTAAGACAGCGCTACAGGGAGACAGCACGGACAGCTGATCGTCCTCACAGTGGCAGACCACGTGTAACAACACCCGCACAGGATCGGTACATCCGAACATCACACCTGCCGGACAGGTACAGGATGGCAACAACAACTGCCAGAGTTAAACCAGGAACGCACAATCCCCCAGACTGTCATCAATAGCCTGAGAGAGACTGGACTGAGGGCCTGTTGTAAGGCAGGTCCTCACCAGACATCACTGGCAACAACGTCACCTATGGGTACAAACCCATCGTCGCTGGACTGGCAAAAAGTGCTCTTCACTGAAGAGTCGCAGTTTTGTCTCACCAGGGGTGATTGTCGAAGGAATGAGTGTTACACCGAGGCCTGTACTCTGGAGCGGGATCAATTTGAAGGCGGAGGTCTGGGGCGGTGTGTCACAGCATCATCGGACTGAGCTTGTTGTCATTGCAGGCAATCTCAACGCTGTGTGTTACAGGGAAGACATCCTCCTCCCTCATGTGGTACCCTTCCTGAAGGGTCATCTTGACATGACCCTCCAGCATTACAATGCCACCAGCCAAAGTGCTCGTTCTGTGCATGATTTCCTGCAAGACAGCAATGTCAGTGATCTGCCATGGCCAGCTGTCACGGTCGTCCTCCTCTTCATCTGAAGAGGAGAGGCGAGAAGGATCGGAGGACCAAAATGCGGCGTGATATGTGTTCATGTTGAATGTTTAATTAAAGAAAGAACTGAACACTGAAACACTATACAAAAACAGTAAACAAAATAACAACCGTGAAGCTAATGCGAGCTGCGCTGAAACAAGCCATCAACATAGACAATCACCCACAAACAAACAGTGCAACCAAGGCTACCTAAGTATGATTCTCAATGAGAGACAACTAATGACACCTGCCTCTGATTGAGAACCATACTAGGCCGAAACATAGAAACGCCCCAAAACATAGAAAAACAAACATAGACTGCCAACCCAACTCACGCCCTGACCATACTAAATAAATACAAAACAAAGGAAATAAAGGTCAGAACGTGACAGTACCCCCCCCCCCCCCCCCCCCCCCCCCCAGGGTCTGGGTGGGCGTCTGTCCGCGGTGGCGGCTCTGGCGCGGGACGCGGACCCCACTTCGCCATTGTCTTAGTCCGCCTCATTGTCCGCCTCCGTGGCTTCCTAACCATGGCCACTCTTCTCAATGGACAGAGGGGCGGCAGCTCGGGACAGAGGGGCGGCCGCTCGGGACAGAGGGGTGCCTCTGGGGCCTCTGGGCTGAGGGGCTCTGGCGCCTCAGACTCCTTCAGCAGCGCCGGACAGGCGGGAGACTCCGGCAGCAGCGCCGGACAGGCGGGAGACTCCGGCAGCAGCGCCGGACAGGCGGGAGACTCCGGCAGCAGCGCCGGACAGGCGGGAGACTCCGGCAGCAGCGCCGGACAGGCGGGAGACTCCGGCAGCAGCGCCGGACAGGCGGGAGACTCCGGGCAGCAGCGCCGGACAGGCGGGAGACTCCGGCAGCAGCGCCGGACAGGCGGGAGACTCCGGTAGCAGCGCCGGACAGACAGGACCACCTGCAGGGAGGAAACAGAGAGACAGCCTGGTGTGTGGGGCTGCCACAGGAACCACCAGGCTGGGGAGACCTTCAGGAGGCCTGGTGTTAGGAGGAGGCACCTGAAGGACCGGGCTGTGGGGGAGCACTGGAGCTCTGGTGCGCAACCTTGGAACAACTTCCCCAGGCTGTATACCACTCTAGCCCGGACCCT
Organism: Oncorhynchus mykiss; assembly: GCF_013265735.2. Taxonomy (NCBI): domain Eukaryota; kingdom Metazoa; phylum Chordata; class Actinopteri; order Salmoniformes; family Salmonidae; genus Oncorhynchus; species Oncorhynchus mykiss. Next base: position 55,949,744 of record NC_048582.1, on the reverse strand, counting down.
CCAGAGTGCAGGCACAGGTTGAACCGGGCTGTGGGTAAGCATGGGAGATCTAGTGCTTACTACATGCACCTCTCCCTTAGGCTCCATTTCCACATTCGCCCGGCACGAGCGGAGCGCAGGCAGAGGACACACTGCACCCTCCCAGCGCCCCGGAGACACAGCACGCAGAGCCGGCGCAGGATACCCTGGACCAAAACTGCGTACTGGCGACCAGACCCTCTGAGCAGGCACCATACGCCCTGGCTCGATGCCTGCACTCGCATGACACTCTCGGGGGGCTGTCCTATAGCGCACCGGGCTATGGACACGTACTGGCGACACCGTGCGCTTAACCGCATAACACGGTGACTGACCAGTAACGCGCTGCTTATAATAAGCACGAGGACTGAGCGCAGGTCTGCTACCTGGCTTAGCTCCACCCCTCGTGTGCCCCCCCCAATTTTGGGGGGGGCTGTCTCTCGTACCTGTCGCACTGCCGTGCTGTCTCCTCATATCGCCGCCGCTCAGCTTTCGCTGCCTCCAGCTCTGCTTTGGGGCGGCGATATTCCCCAGCCTGTGCCCAGGGTCCCTCTCCGTTCAGTATCTCCTCCCATGTCCAGGAGTCCTGTGATACCGTCCGCTGTTGCTGCTGCTGCTGCTGTCGTCGCTGTCTTTTACCACGCCGCTTGGTCCTTGGTTGGTGGGTGATTCTGTCACGGTCGTCCTCCTCTTCAGCTGAAGAGGAGAGGCGAGAAGGATCGGAGGACCAAAATGCGGCGTGATGTGTGTTCATGTTGAATGTTTAATTAAAGAAAGAACTGAACACTGAAACACTATACAAAAACAGTAAACAAAATAACAACCGTGAAGCTAATGCGAGCTGCGCTGAAACAAGCCATCAACATAGACAATCACCCACAAACAAACAGTGCAACCCAGGCTACCTAAGTATGATTCTCAATCAGAGACAACTAATGACACCTGCCTCTGATTGAGAACCATACTAGGCCGAAACATAGAAACGCCCCAAAACATAGAAAAACAAACAGACTGCCCACCCAACTCACGCCCTGACCATACTAAATAAATACAAAACAAAGGAAATAAAGGTCAGAACGTGACACCAGCGAAGAGCCTGGATCTCAATCCCATTGAGCAAGTCTGGCACCTGTTGGATGGGCGGGTCAGGGCTAGGGCCATTCCCCCCAGAAATGTCCAGAAACGTGCAGGTGCCTTGGTGGAAGAGTGGGGTAATATCTCACAGCAAGAACTGGCAAATCTGGTGCAGTCCACAAAGAGGAGATGCACTGTAGTACTTTACACAGCTGGTGGCTACACCAGATACTGACTGTTACTTTTGATTTTGACCCCCCCCCCCCCCCCCCCCCCCTTTGTTCAGGGACACGTTATTCCATTAATGTTAGTCAAATGTCTGTGGAACTTGCTCAGGGTATGTCTCAGCTGTTGAATCTTGTTATGATCATACAAATATTTACACATGTTAAGTTTGCTGAAAATAAACACAGTTGACTGTGCGAGGACGTTTTTTTGTTGTTGCTGAGTTTATATACTGAGTTAATATACTGAGTTTATATGCTGAGTTTATATACTTCTATTCTACTGAATTTTAGTCAATGCCATCCCGTCATTGTTCGTCCTAATATTTAGATATTTCCTAATTCCATTATTTTACTTTTAGATTTGTGTGGATTGTTGTGAACTGTTAGATATTACTGCACTGTTGGAGCTAGGAACACAAATGTTTTGCTTCACCTTTAATAACATCTGCTAAATATGTGTATGTGACCAATAAAACTTGATTTAATTTGATTTTAAACTAAACAGGTTGCCACGACATCCGACCCCAGGCAGAACCAACAGCAAAACCACTGGTTTTATTACTTTCCCTGAAGGATGGAGGAGACAGAAACAGAGAGGATAAGAGAGGAAAGAAAGGGAAAGAGGATGATAAACAGATGAGGGAGGGAGAAGCGGAAATATAGTCAGATAAATTTTAGTTGTACACAAGTTTAGAGAAAGAGAGGACAAGGGGTTGAGAGAGAGAGAGAGAGAGAGAGAGAGAGAGACTTTAGGATAAACCTCACCACATGTATCAGTTGCAGCAATAATTGAAAGAGGAATGAGACAGAACACTACTGTGTATAATCATCAAAGGAGGCCTCTGAAGTTGTTTCAATTCAAATATATTTTTACTTTTGTGTTGCACTTATTTCACAAAGTCAATTGACTGAGAACATATTCTGACTTACATCAGCGACTTGTTGGGGAAGAGTTGCGTCTACACCATGGTGGTAGAATGAGCCAATAAAATCTGGGTGTAATATGGTAGCCATAGTGTGTACACACCACACAGTGCAAATTATAAACGCTTTCTCATCGGAAAAATAAATAAATAAATAACTACAAAATGCCCGACTTGTTGTGAGATACAGTGCATTCAGAAATTATTCAGACCCCTTGCCTTTTCCCACATTTTGTTACATTACAGCCTTATTTTAAAATTGAACCGTGGAGATGGGGGTAGAAGAGGGAGGGGATGACGGCCTGATGACGGCCTAAAATCATGTTTACCTGTTACTTGTTTGAATGTATAGGCCCGCAGGCCAGACCTTTGCAATTCTCTCTAAAAAATGTATTCACAAGGTTGAGCTGACCCACTAACGAATTTACGTGCAGTAGCCGATGTCAGGGTTCCCAAACTGCCAGTAGTTATATACGTTTTCTGAGCAAAAAATATAATGATATATATATATATATATATATATATATATATATATTTACACTATATAGCAGACTTTTTCTGAAGCTGTCTAAATGTCAGCCATGGGGGGTTTGGGAGCTAGAAGCTGTCCTAGATTGTTGAGCTCTCGTCTCTGACTCATGGGTGGAGTAGTGAGGTCCATTAAAAACAGTATGTTTCACTAGATCGATTGTAAACACCTGGTGAAGTGTGTGTGTGTGTATGTGTGTGTGTGTTTGTGTGTGTGTGTGTGTGCACGTACTTGCATGTGTGCATGCGTGTGCTTGAGTATGTGTGTGTGAGTATGTGTGTGTGTGTGTGTCATCTTCCCATATTCTGCTACTTTCTCTGTCTGAGACATCACAGACAGGTCTGGCCCTCGGTCCCTGCAATGGCCCCTAAAGACTCACAATCCTACCTCTTTCAAAATGGCATCTCATATGTACAGAACAATCACATTGGACAGGGGGTAAATACATCCAGCTGGTTTGGATTGGGATTTAAGACACAATGCTGGGTCTGCAGATGAATAGAATAGAGCAAGCCTGAAAATCCCCAGTCACACTTCCTCTGCTTATACCTCCAAGGACAACTGATAAGCACACAGCAGACATATAGGCATCGCTTAACCAGCAAGGGACTCTGTATGGCACTGTGTGTGTGTGTGTGTGCATGTGTGTGTGTGAGCGAGGGAGAGGCAGTGTTTGTGTGTGTTTGTGTGTGTGCATGTGTGTGTGTGAGCGAGGGAGAGGCAGTGTTTGTGTGTGTGTGCGTGAGAGAGAGAGGGGAATAGCAGTTCCATTTAGAAGGGAATAAAATACCAAGACAAGCTGGAAACATGAATCACACCTTACCTGTCCTGATGCTCATATACCCGTCTCCTAGACCTCTGTTTGTTTATATTCTATTCTCTGTGGAAATAACAAGTGCATTGTTTGTAGCCCGGCGGTAGCTAGCTTTTAATCTACATTTGAGAAGATAAAACAAACCAACCACCTACAGGTTGTGATGAGCTAGGCTTCTGTGGTTCCGTCACAATAATGGAAGGTGTTACCAATAGCGACAGGGGCCTCAGCCAACCAGGATGTTTAATGAGCCTGGCTCTCGCTCCTTCCTTATCACACTGATGGTACCCCACGGTGACATTTTTAATTCTGCACGTCGCTCAGTGCGCAACAACAAAGGGAGGGCTATCTCAAGACATTTAGAGGCGCACGCACTCACGCTCGCACGCACGCAGTCACACACACACACACACACACACACACACACACACACACACACACACACACACACACACACACACACCTTGGGGATCTACTAGGACTGTGGGAGGGGAGATGAGCAGAGAGACAGACTAGATCCCTAAAGAGTTTTAACAGACAGACCTGGTAATAGACCGTGTATCAGACCAGGTATCAGAACAGGTATCAGACCTGGTATCAGACCTGATATCCGACCTGGTATCAGACCAGGTATCAGATCTGGTATCAGACCATTTATACACATTTTTCTTAACTGACTTGCCTAGTTAAATAAAGGTTACATTTAAAAAATGTATATTATTTTAGGGCGCAGCTTCAGTGGCAGACTGAGGTGAGAGGAAAGGGGAAGGGAAAGGGGATACCTAGTCTGTTGCACAACTGAATGTATTCAACCGAACTGTGTCTCCTGCATTTAAAACCCAACCCCTCTGAACTAGAGGTGCGGTGGGCTGCCTTTATCTACGTGCACATCACCGGCGCCCGGAGAGCAGTTGTTGTTGGGGCTTAACTGCCTTGCTCAAGGGCAGAATGGCAGATATTTCCACCTTGCCAGATCAAACCAGAGACCTTTCAATTACTGGAGAGGTAGGTAGAGGTATTCTATTAGAGACACTCCCCAAGATGACATGTATTGTTGTTGGATGAAGACAGGTGACTGACTGAATCAGTCTTACTGTATCTGAACAAATGTCTGCGTCAGGATCATGTGTGTCTGTCTGTGTGTGTGTGTGTGTGCATGTATGTCTGTCTATGTGTGTGTCTGTGTGTCTGTCTTTACGCATGCATGTAAGGGCTTTTAAAAACTTCTTATGGCTGGGGGCAGTATTGAGTAGCTTGGACCAATAGACTGCCTGCTACACAGTCCCAGTTGCTAAAATATGCATATTATTAGTATATTTGGATAGAAAAACAGTTTCTTAAACTGTTTGAATGATGTCTGTGAGTATAACAGAACTCATATGGCAGGCAAAAACCTGAGAAAAATATCCAACCAGGAAGTGGGAAATCTGAGGTTGGTCGTTTTTCAACTCATTCCCTATTGAAGATACAGTGGGATATTGGTCATGTTGCAATTCCTAAGGCTTCCACTAGATGTCAACAGTCTTTAGAAACTTGTTTGAGGCTTCTACCTTAAAGGAGGGGCTCATAAGGGCTCTTTGAGTCAATGGTTTGGCAGAGTGCCACAAGCTCATGACGCTCGTTCATGTGAGAGTTAGCTCACGTTCCATTGCTTTTCTACAGACAAATTCTCCAGTTGGAACATTAACCCGTCAATGTATACTGAGATGTTTTTATATAAATATTAACTTTATCGAACAAAACATACATGTATTGTGTAAAAGGAAGTCCTATGAGTGTCATCTGATGAAGATCATCAAAGGTTAGTGATTAATTCTACCTCTATTTCTGATTTTTGTGACTCTTCTATTTGGCTGGGAAAATGGCTGTGTTTTTCTGTGACTTGGCTCTGACCTAACATAATCGTTTGTGGTGCTTTTGCCTTAAAGCCAATTTGAAATCGGACACTGTGGTGGGATTAACAAGAAGTGTATCTTTTAAATGGTGTGAAATACTTCTATGTTTGAGGAATTTTAATTCTGGGATTTCTGTTGTTTTGAATTTGGCGCCCTGCACTTTCACTGGCTGTTGTCATATCGATCCCGTTAGCGGGATCTCAGCCCTAAGAAGTTTTAAAGCTAGCATCCTTGGTGGTGAAACTGCCACGTCTGTTTGGGATATTACAACAACAAAGAAGTTACTCAAAACAACAAATACATTTTCTCCCCTCTGATATCACTGCACGTTAGAAGAGCACTATGTACTGCAATTTATTTTACCACAGTGCTCAACGCACCTCACCTCGGTTACATCCACAAAACAAAACAATAACAAAGCTGCTGGGACTGACAGTGGCACTGTTTCCCCTAATACCCATTCCATCTTTAATGAGTAACATCAGAGATTAAATGGTGGTTTGTGTCTGCCACTCCATCTCCCCTCTGACATCATCAACCTGGAATCATTAGATCAACAAAATTTAGAGGCTGCTAATGAATGAGATTCAAGAGGACTTTTCTTATCCTGCAGTTAGTTAGCTGACTCACTTTGTCTATCTTTCTTTCTTTCTTTCCTCTCTCTATTTCTGTCTCTCCATCCACCTCTCCCTTATATCCTCTATTCCTCTCTCCCTCCCTCCCTCCCTCCCTCCCTCCCTCCCTCCCTCCCTCCCTCCCTCCCTCCCTCCCTCCCTCCCTCCCTCCCTCTCTCTGTTTGTTACATAGCTCAGCTAATGAAGCTGCCTTCTCCCTCTCTCTATTTAAACACACTGATATTTAGCATCCACACATATCTGCAGGGCCAGGCAGACACAGACACAGAGACACAGGCACAGGCACAGACATAGAGATACTGAGCATGTTGGGTAGTGAAGGCTCCCTCTCCCATTGATTTAATAAATCTGTCAAAACTTTCAATAAGCATTAAACCGTTAGCGATTCATAATTCATTGTTCATTTCTTCTTGTGGAAAACAGAGAGAGGAGTAAGAGAGAAGAGGAGTGGAGGATTTCCCTTAATCAGTGCTACAGTATGCTGCGTCTGCGTAAAACACACACTATGTATACAAAGTATGTGGACACCCCTTCAAATTAGTGGATTAGTCTACATTGGCAGTAGAATGGCCTTACTGAAGAGCTCAGTGACTTTCAACGTGGAACCATCATAGGAAGCCACCTTTCCAACAAGTCAGTTCGTAAAATGTCTGCCCTGCTAGAGCTGCCCCGGTCAACTGTATATATACAGTCGGAAGGTTACATACACCTTAGCCAAATACATTTAAACTAAATTTTTCACAATTCCTGACATTTAATCAGAGTAAAAATTCCCTGTTTTAGGTCAGTTAGGATGACCACTTTATTTTAAGAATGTGAAATTTCAGAATAATAGTAGAGAAAATGATATATTTCAGCTTTTATTTCTTTCATCACATTCCCAGTGGGTCAGAAGTTTACATACACTCAATTAGTTTTTGGTAGCATTGCCTTTAAATTGTTTCACTTGGGTCAAACGTTTTGGGTTGCCTTCCACAATGTTCCCACAATACATTGGATGAATTTGGCCCATTCCACCTGACAGAGCTGGTGTAACTGAGTCAGGTTTGTAGGCCTCCTTGCTCGCACACACTTTTAAGTTTTGCCCACACATTTTCTGTGAGATTGAGGTCAGGGCTTTGAGATGGCCACTCCAATACCTTGACTTTGTTGTCCTTAAGCCATTTTGCCACAACTTTGGAAGTATGCTTGGGGTCATTGTGTCACATCTGTTCCTGCTACGTCCTGTGGTGGTAGTCCGGTGTCTCCTTGACCTACAGTTCTTTCCATGTACTCTCTCTCTCCCTCTCCCTGTCAGTTTAATTGTGTGGTTGGAGACAGGTGTGCTGGAGTCAGAGCAGATCCCTACCAGCTGCAACTCATCCATAAATCAAGACCTGTAGTTATACCTATTCCTGCCACTTCCACTCTGCCAGATCGTAATCTCTGCTCAGTCAGTTATCATTCTAGCTTTTTATCTATTCTCAAGATCCTGTTGCTCTGCTGTGCTCGTTTTCCTGCCGTACACCATTTTTGTCCTCTCCTTGCAGTTACCGCTCTGTCTCTGGCTCCTGTCTCCTGTTCCACATCTCACCACCAACCGCCTTGCTCTGGATATCACTCACAACCATTACCTTGGATTCCTCTCAGGACCTGTTCCCCAGTTCTACTCAGCCAACTCCAACCTCACTCTACACTCCTTGTTGTTGCAACTCATCTGAGCTACCCCGGTTCTGCACTCCCCAATTTATCTGTGTTCAATAAACATTTTTTTACATTCATCCCGGCTTCATCTTCTGAGTCCACTCTTGGGTTCCCCCCCTTCGCTCATCGTAACACATTGTTAATTTGGAAGACCCATTTGCGACACAGACTTAACTGATGTCTTGAGATGTTGCGTCACATAATTTCCCCTCTTCATGATGCCATCTATTTTGTGAAGTGCACCAGTCCCTCCTGCAGCAAAGCACCCCCACAACATTATGCTGCCACCTCCGTGCTTCATGGTTGGGATGGTGTTCTTCGGCTTGCAAGCCTTTACCTTTTGTCCTCCAAACATAACAATGGTAATTATGGCCAAACATAATTTTTGGACATTTCTCCAAAAAGTACAATCCTTGTCCCCATGTGCAGTTGCAAACCATAGTCTGGCTTTATTATGGTGGTTCTGGAGCAGTGGCTTCTTCCTTGCTGAGATAGGACTCGTTTTACTGTGGATATAGATACTTTTGTACCCATTTCCTCCAGCATCTTCACAAGGTCCTTTGCTGTTCTGGGATTGATTTGCACTTTTCGCACCAAAGTACGTAATCTCTAGGAGACAGAGTGCGTCTCCTTCCTGAGCGCTATGATAGCTGCATTGTCCCATGGTGTTTATACTTGTCTACTATTGTTTGTACAGATGATTGTGGTACCTTCAGGCGTTTGGAAATTGCTCCCAAGGATGAACCTGTTACGTCCGTTGTTGGAATGAGACATAGGCGCAGCGTCGTAAGCGTACATCTTTCTTTATTTTGATGAACACCAACAAAAACAAAAGATAAACGAATGTTCTGCAGGCTATACAGCAACTAACCAAATCAAGATCCCACAAACTCAAGTGGAAAACAGGCTGCCTATGTATGATCCCCAATCAGAGACAACAATTGACAACGGCCTCTGATTGGGAACCATACCCAGCCTACAAAGAAATAGAACACACAGATTTTCCCACCCAAGTCACACCCTGACCTAACCAAATAGAGAATAAAAAAGGCTCTCTAAGGTCAGGGTGTCACGACTCCTGCAGAAGGTGGCTCACCTTCCCGTTCGGGTGGCGCTCGGCGGTCATCGTCACCAGCCTACTAGCTGCCACCGATTCTTTCCTCCCCCTCCTTGTCTGTTTATTGGTTCCACCTGTTGTGTATTTGCTGATTAGTTGGGCTTTATTAGCCAGCCGCCCGCCTGCTCTTTGTGCGGGATTGTTTTTGTGTAACTTGTGTGCACGTCTGTGGGTTACGTGTTGGGCAGTTTAAGTCCCCGTGTTTGGGGCGTTTGTTTTGTTTTACGCCCTGTGTTTTCGTGGGGTTGGCTTATGTTCGCCGTTTTGTGCATTTAATTAGCACTACCCTGAACTCTCTGCATCCTGCACCTGTCTTCTCACCCACAACACCCAGAACGTTACACAGGGCGTGACAGAATCAGACTTGTGGAGGTCTACAATTTATTTTCTGAGGTTTTGACAGATTTCTTTTGATTTTCCAAAGATTTCAAGCAAAGGGGCACTGAGTTTGAAGGTAGGCCTTGAAATACATCCAGAGGTACACTTCCAATTGACTCAAATTATGTCAATTAGCCTATCAGAAGCTTCTAAAACCATGACATCGTTTTCTGGAATTTTCCAAGCTGTTTAAAGGCACAGTCAACTTAGTGTATGTAAACCTCTGACCCACTGGAATTGTGATACTGTGAGTTATAAGTGAAAACATTGTCTGTAAACAATTGTTGGAAAATGTACTTGTTTCATGCACGAAGTAGATGTCCTAGTTTGTTAACAAGAAATTTGTGGAGTGGTTGAAAAACGAGTTTTAATGATTCCAACATAAGTGTATGTACACTTCCGACTTCAACTGTAGATAGCATCAGAGTTATCTTCGGAAAGATACCAGTCATGGATACTACAGTATTATTCTTTCATAGTAATCAGTCCTTTGGATACTGTAACAGAGAGATACATTTCAGCCTCTCAGAGGGGGAAGGGCTGACTAGTCCTTGGGTATTGTCCTTTGTGCAATGCTATTTTTGAGATTTGTTACCACTTTTTTCTCTGGCATCTGTTGATTTAGTCACCCTAATCTTGGCCATCCTACAAGGGAAACACTCCAATAACTTTTGAGCGGATTGTGATAGAGACAGTAAGTTTGGACAATTGTTTTTCTTAATTAAAGTACACAATTCACACAATATTTTACACATTGGTCAAAATATATATATTTTTAATTGGACACCCTGCAATTGGCCTTTTAAATTAATGCACTTACATGTCACTCTCCAATTAGGAAGGTCGTTCAGTAAAGGATCAACTATGTTTATAATCAACTGCAATTCCTGTTACTTTAGTATTATTATGCTCTTGACAATGAACATCCACAAACACATACCCTATACCAGTGTGTGTGTATTTTTGTGTGTGGGTGTGTGTGTGTGTGTGTGTAGCCAGACTAGTTTTGAGCAAGTTTGTGTGTGTGTGTGTGAGTGTGTGTGTGTGTGTGTAGCCAGACTAGTTTGTAGCAAGTGTGTGTCCGTGTCTGTGTGTATGTGTAGCCAGAAGTAATGTGTAGCAAGTGTACACACAGAGGATATTTGAGTCAACATCATTACCTCAGCATGCTGTAAATTGAGTGGCAGCTGATATGTATTTATGTAACATTTTGCAATATGAACTCTTGAGATGCACCATCTCGTTTTCAATGTGACCCAAATACTTAGTAACAAGAATAACATGGCAACTACTGTCTTATAATAATAACAATGAAATAATACTACTAATACTAGTAGTAATAATAACAATAATACTAATAATAAAACGTACATTAACAGCATAACATTTTTTACACAACGTCTGCGGTTGGACATACTGACAAATTCTCTAAAACGACATTGGAGGCAGCTTAAGGTAGAGAAATGAACAATCAATTCTCTGGCAACAGCTCTGGTTGACATTCCTGCAGTCAGCATGTCAATTGCACGCTTCCTCAAAACTTTAGACATCTGTGGCATTGTGGTGTGTGACAAAATGGCACATTTTAGATTGGCCTTTTATTGTCCCAGGCACAAGTTGCACCTGCGTAATGATCATGCTGTTTAATTAGCTACTTGATATGCCACACCTGTCAGCTGGATGGATTATCTTGGCAAAAGAGAAAGGCTCAATGTAAAGAAATTTGTGCACGCCGTTTGAGAGAAATAAGCTTTTTGTGCGCATGGAAGATTTCTGGGAACTTTTATTTCAGCTCTTGAAACACAGGACCAACACTTTACATGTTGAGTTTGTATTTTTGTTTTGTATAAATCAAGTGCTTTTGCTGAATAAATAAAGTTTGCCTTGGTCAGATGAAGAATTTCTATACATTTGGGAATGCATTAATTTCTTAAAGAGTTTTGCCATTGATTACTGATATATTAAATATTGATTGTTATTTGGGTCTAAGGAGTGTTCAGCTTTATGAAGAAGGGTCACTTGGGCACATTTCCATACAAAAGGTGATTCACCAGTCGTTAAAGATATGTTGAATAGATCTGCTTTATAAATGTGGGTTGCAGTCAATCTAGGCAATCTCCTTAGTTGGTATTTATTTCACAGAGGAGAGGCAGTATATCAGTTGGTTTAATCTTTCGAATGTTAAATATCTTATTTGGGTTGTTGGTCTCCTTGTTCCGCAATGGTTCCATGCCTACTTAGTATTGATGGAATGGTGGCTGAAATTATTATTTAAGGTAACAGATGAGCTAATAGATAAGAAATGCTGATACAATCATTGGCTATATTTGCTAGCTCTTGAATGACACGGTCATTTGCTGAATAGGTTGAGGTACCAAGGGAGAGAAGACAAAATTTGTGTATTTCTGTGGATTTTGTAAGAATATCCATATAGAAGGAGGCTTTAGCATTTCTAGTTTTACTGGGGTTTCATCCTTTTCTATAGTACTCCCACTCAGTTGGATCTTTGGTTCTATGGTACTTAGACGAGGCTACGATATGATTTCATCCAGGCCAAGGTGATCCTAGGGACTGGCATGGCCAAACCCCTGACCCTATGAGACACCTCAGTGAAAAGCTAAACAAACACATGGAGATTTAAACACGTTAAGGCAGGAAGGCATGTGTATGCTGCAGGCACACTGGGGGAACGGAGGGGCAAATGCACACACACACGCACACACACACACACACACACACACACCAGGGGCACTGCAGCAACTTTTACAGAAACCCATTACCGGTTGTAACTGTAAAAAGTCTATACTTTACCCCAGGAAACCCTATCAAGGTACAAAAGTATACCTGCTTTTTTTCATGTGAGGGGAATTTAGCGAAAGGTGTCAGCTTATTGAGAGAGGGAAAAGTGTCAGCCTACTGAGATAGGGAAAGGTGTCAGCCTACTGAGATAGGGAAAGGTGTCAGCCTATTGAGATAGGGAAAGGTGTCAGCCTACTGAGATAGGGAAAGGTGTCAGCCTACTGAGATAGGGAAAGGTGTCAGCCTACTGAGATAGGGAAAGGTGTAAGCCTACTGAGATAGGGAACGGTGTCAGCTTATTGAGAGAGGGAAGGGTGTCAGCTTATTGAGAGAGGGAAAAGTGTCAGCCTACTGAGGCAGGGAAATGTGTCAGCCTACTGAGATAGGGAAAGGTGTCAGCCTATTGAGATAGGGAAAGGTGTCAGCCTATTGAGATAGGGAAAGGTGTCAGCCTATTGAGATAGGGAAAGGTGTCAGCCTATTGAGATAGGGAAAAGTGTCAGCCTATTGAGATAGGGAAAGGTGTCAGCCTATTGAGATAGGGAAAGGTGTCAGCCTACTGAGATGGGAAAGGTGTCAGCTTATTGAGATAGGGAAAGGTGTCAGCCTATTGAGATAGGGAAAGGTGTCAGCCTACTGAGATAGGGAAAGGTGTCAGCCTACTGAGATAGGGAAAGGTGTCAGCCTACTGAGGCAGGGAAAGGTGTCAGCCTATTGAGATAGGGAAAGGTGTCAGCCTATTGAGATAGGGAAAGGTGTCAGCCTATTGAGATAGGGAAAGGTGTCAGCCTATTGAGATAGGGAAAGGTGTCAGCCTATTGAGATAGGGAAAGGTGTCAGCCTATTGAGATAGGGAAAGGTGTCAGCCTATTGAGATAGGGAAAGGTGTCAGCCTATTGAGATAGGGAAAGGTGTCAGCCTATTGAGATAGGGAAAGGTGTCAGCCTATTGAGATAGGGAACGGTGTCAGCCTATTGAGATAGGGAACGGTGTCAGCCTATTGAGATAGGGAATGGTGTCAGCCTACTGAGATGGGGAACTGTGTCAGCCTACTGAGATAGGGAACGGTGTCAGCCTACTGAGATACGGAAAGGTGTCAGCCTACTGAGATAGGGAAAGGTGTCAGCCTATTGAGATAGGGAAAGGTGTCAGCCTATTGAGAGGGAAAGGTGTCAGCCTATTGAGATAGGGAAAGGTGTCAGCCTACTGAGATAGGGAAAGGTGTCAGCCTATTTGCAACGCACCTCCTTGTTATTGCATTTTCATTTTCATGTGTTGCCCTTGCATTCAGTAGCATCTATGAATCACATGATTATGAAGGCTTACATGTATAAAACCGTGTATTCTTATTTTATTTTTTGAAGTTTTGTCCCTGTGATGTACTTGTCTATTAATGTTATGTATTTTGTCATGTTTTATGTTATGTGTGGACACCATGGAGCGTAGCTGCTGCTTTAACAGTAACTAATGAGGATCCTAATAAAAAACTCTCTCTGACTCCTCCTTTGACACATTTCTCACTTATTAATGATTTTTTTTTTAACCAGGGCTGTCAAATGTGTCCCTCTCCCTATCTCTCTTTATTTCTCTCCTTCTCTCTTTCACTCAAACCACCCCCTCCATCTTGCTCTTTCCCCTTCAGCCATACTTTGTTTGCTTGGCTTTTGCTAGCATTCCAGAGAGAGCGAGAGAGAGCGAGAGAGAGAGAGAGGCAGCCAATTCATGCCTCTCTTCTTTGCAAGGTTGAATTATTTTTCTCATGACCGAAAGAACACGGGCAGGGTTTAAGCAACACTATATGGCAGCGTTACTTATTTTGAGATATATTTTTACTAGATAAATATACTCTACCTCAGAAACACATCACCATATTTACACAGTGAGCCAGTATCTGTCAAGCTAATACAATCCCCAAACAGAGAGAAGGAGAAACAATGAGATCCAGAGTTTCTCCAGGTCAGGTCACGGTCAAACTCCTTGCAGTAGTCTGTGTGAGGTGGAGTAAATGCTAGTGAGACCGACAGAGGAAGACCGACAGATGGGAGGACAAGGACAGAGGGAGAGTGAGAGAGAGAGAGAGATGAGCAGACCCTTGCATGCTTCTGAATAGAGACTCTAATAGGGTGAAATAACAGCGTTAGCTCCAATCAGGGGGCTTCATTAAGTGTGAACATGAAATCATTTGTTGGGAGAACAGTAACGTGTGGAGGAATCCTGATGTGGTTATAAAGTTCATTCACTTATTCCGTTATCCGCTTATCCAGCTTAATGGATTGGATTTAGTATGACTTCAGCAAAATGATCATTCGGTTAGGAGTTAGGGAATTAGATTCAGTTTTATGCTTAGATCTACTACTCTCTATGCCTAGAACTCTGATCCTCTGACTCCAACTCAGCTGACATGCTTCCGGGTTCTCTATCTTATTAAAGGTCCAATGCAGACTTTTTGATCTCAATATCAAATCATTTCTGGGTAACAATGAAATGTCTTACTGTGATTGCTTCCAATTGAAATGGTCACAAAGTAACAAAAATAGCTTCTTAGCAAAGTTGTCTGAGTAGCTGTTATTGGCAGAGAGGTTTGGAATTATCTTTCTTATTGGTTTATTAACTATTTTACCGCCTGGTGATTTTACCATTGAATGCCAAAACTCCATCTCACCAGAACAGGCTGAAATTTCAAGCGGTCTTTTCAATCAGCTCTTACACTAAAAAGGCATTATTATAATTTTCACAATTGCACAGTATTATTAACGTCATGTTGTGGAAATATATATGAAACACAGGAAATCACATTTTTGACTGTCCTTTGACACCTTAATTTCTCTACACTTAATCTCCAATAGGTAAAACATAAACATTACATGATGAATACCCCAACATTGGCATGTGTGGAATTACGCTGCTCACTCTCACATTGCTCATAGTGGTATTCAGATTGTTCAGAAATAGCCACTGTAATGGAGTTCACATCTTGTAATAAGGGTTTAACCACTGCCAGGGAGAAGAGAGAGAGAGAGAGAGAGAAACACACACTGAACCAAAATATGAACGCAACATGTAAAGTGTTGGTCCCATGTTTCATGAGCTGAAGTAAAAGATTCCAGAAATGTTCCATATTCAAAAAAAGCTTATTTCTCCCAAATGATGTGCAGAGATTTGTTTACCTGGTTGTTGGCAAGCATTTCTCCTTTGTCAAGATAATCCATCCACCTGACAGGTGTGGCATATCAAGGAGCTGATTAAACGGCATGATCATTACACATGTGCACCTTGTGCTGGGGACAATAAAAGGCCACTCTAAAAACTGCAATTATTTTACACAACACAATTCCACAGATGTCTCAAGTTTTGAGTTAGCGTGCAATTGGCATGCTGACTGCAAGAATGTACCCCAGAGCTGATGCCAGATATTTTCATGTTCATTTCCCTACCATAAGCCTTCTCCAACGTTGTTTTTGAGAATTTGACAGTACGTCCATCGGCTTCAAAACCACAGACCACGTGCAATCATGCCATCGCAGGACCTCCACATATGGCTTCTTCAGCTGCGGGATTGTCTGAGACCAGCCACCCGGACAGCTGATGAAACTGAGTGTAATAAAGCCCTTTTGTGGGGAAAATCTTTTCTGATTGGCTGAGCTCTGCTCCCCAGTGGGTGGGCCTGTCTTCCATGTTGGTGGGCCTATGCCATCCCAGGCCCACCCATGGCTGTGCCCCTGCACAGTCAAGTGAAATCCATAGGTTAAGGCCAAATACATTTATTTCAATAAACTGATGTCCTTATATGAACTGTAACTCAGTAAAATCATTGAAATTGTTGCATGTTGCATTTATAGTTTTGTTCAATGTCACCAGAGAGTGAGATTAGGGGTTGTGGGGTTGGGGGCATGCATGTGTATGTATGTGAGACTGATACACATAAAGACATTATCCCTCTCAGTCTTAGCCTGTTGATAAATAATTAATCAATTGATAAATAAATGAAAGATAAGTTGAATGAATCAAAGTTTCTTCAGCACCAGGCTTGTTATTTAAGGACTAGTGCATGTTTTCTTTGGCCCCTCTTCTCCTCTTCCCCTCTAGGGTAATAACATCCTCCCCTCTTCTCTCCCCTGGTACCTCCCTAATACCGCCATCCCCTCTTCTCTCCCCTGGTACCTCCTTAATATCATCCTCCCCCATTCTCTCCCCTGGTACCTCCCTAATACCATCCTCCCCTCTTCTCTCCCTTGGTGCCTCCCTAATAACATCCTTCCCCATTCTCTCCCCTGGTACCTCCCTAATACCATCCTTCCCCATTCTCTCCCCTGGTACCTCCATAAAACCATCCTCCCCTCCCCTCTTTTCTCCCCTGGTACCTCCCTAATACTGTCATCCCCTCTTCTCTCCCCTGGTACCTCCTTAATACCATCCTCCCCTCTTCTCTCCCCTGGTACCTCCCTAATACCGCCATCCCCTCTTCTCTCCCCTGGTACCTCCTTAATACCATCCTCCCCCATTCTCTCCCCTGGTACCTCCCTAATACCATCCTCCCCTCTTCTCTCCCTTGGTGCCTCCCTAATAACATCCTTCCCCATTCTCTCCCCTGGTACCTCCCTAATACCATCCTTCCCCATTCTCTCCCCTGGTACCTCCATAAAACCATCCTCCCCTCCCCTCTTTTCTCCCCTGGTACCTCCCTAATACTGTCATCCCCTCTTCTCTCCCCTGGTACCTCCTTAATACCATCCTCCCCTCTTCTCTCCCCTGGTACCTCCCTAGTACCACCCTTCCCTCTTCTCTCCCCTGGTACCTCCCTAGTACCACCCTTCCCTCTTCTCTCACCTGGTACCTCCCTAATACCATCCTTCCCCATTCTCTCCCCTGGTACCTCCACAAAACTATCCTCCCCTCCCCTCTTCTCTCCCCTGGTACCTCCCTAATACCGTCATCCCCTCTTCTCTCCCCTGGTACCTCCCTAATACCATCCTTCCCCATTCTCTCCCCTGGTACCTCCACAAAACTATCCTCCCCTCCCCTCTTCTCTCCCCTGGTACCTCCCTAATACCGTCATCCCCTCTTTTCTCCCCTGGTACCTCCCTAATACCATCCTTCCCCATTCTCTCCCCTGGTACCTCCACAAAACTATCCTCCTCTCTTTCCACCCCTTCTTATTCCTCTATCCTTCACTCTCTTTCCACCCCTTCTTATTCCTCTATCCTTCACTCTCTTTCCACCCCTTCTTATTCCTCTATCCTTCACTCTCTTTCCACCCCTTCTTATTCCTCTATCCTTCACTCTTTCCACCCCTTCTTATTCCTCTATCCTTCACTCTCTTTCCACCCCTTCTTATTCCTCTATCCTTCACTCTCTTTCCACCCCTTCTTATTCCTCTATCCTTCACTCTCTTTCCACCCCTTCTTATTCCTCTATCCTTCACTCTTTCCACCCCTTCTTATTCCTCTATCCTTCACTCTCTTTCCACCCCTTCTTATTCCTCTATCCTTCACTCTCTTTCCACCCCTTCTTATTCCTCTATCCTCCTCTCTTTCCACCCCTTCTTATTCCTCTATCCTTCACTCTCTTTCCACCCCTTCTTATTCCTCTATCCTCCTCTCTTTCCACCCCTTCTTATTCCTCTATCCTTCACTCTCTTTCCACCCCTTCTTATTCCTCTATCCTTCACTCTTTCCACCCCTTCTTATTCCTCTATCCTTCACTCTCTTTCCACCCCTTCTTATTCCTCTATCCTTCACTCTCTTTCCACCCCTTCTTATTCCTCTATCCTCCTCTCTTTCCACCCCTTCTTATTCCTCTATCCTTCACTCTCTTTCCACCCCTTCTTATTCCTCTATCCTTCACTCTCTTTCCACCCCTTCTTATTCCTCTATCCTTCACTCTCTTTCCCTTTAATTGAATTCCACAAAAATTAAATCAGTCGCATTTGACATTTAAATTGACTCTCAGAGGGGGAACATTAATGGAGAGGAGGAAGAGGAAAGAAGGAGAGAGGGAGGGAGAAGTTGGGAGAGGGGGAGAGAGAGAGAAAAGTCAGAACTTCCCCATTTCTGTATTCATTTTTGGAACTTCCTTGTTGTTTCAGTGATGTGTGACATGGGTGGATTGTTTATTTCTGTGTGTGTGTGTGTGTGTGTGTGCGTGCGTGCGTGTGTGTGTGTGTGTGTGTTTGTGTACATGTATGTGTGTTACATGCCTCCAGCCTCCGGCAGTGACAGGGAGCCTAATGAAAAGCTAAGCTCTGATTGACTGGCTGACACAGCGACAAGCTGCATAATTATGTATTAAATAATGCATGCTCACACTTAAACTTCCATAGCTGCACTGTAGCAAAGCCAGACAATCAACCCTGCATAGCCCTGGCAGTGCTGCTCCACCCAGTCACAGCCCAGCACCACTTTAGCATAGACTAGTCTACATCAGTCCAGACTAGCTAAAACCAGTTCAGCGCAGCCAAGTCTAACTGAAGCCCGAGCAGTCCAGTCCATGCCCCAAACCAAACCTATCTGAACCAGCCTAATCCACTAACTGGTCTAGCCAGGTTAATCAATAATGGCAGACAGGTGTTGTTTTAACTAATGTCTCTGCTCTGATTGGTGAGAAGTGACAGTGCATAGCCCTGGTTGGTGGGAAGAAACAGTCCAGGCCAATGTTTGTGTTGGTGTGGTTGGCTGGTCAAGGGTGATTAAAGACCAGGCAAGAGTGTATTCAGAACTGTAGACTGAGCTGATTACTCACAGTTAGACACATGGTGTGTGTGTGTGTGTGTGTTTCACCATAACAGCAGGGAGAGCAGATTACTGACAGCTAGAGATGGAGATGTTTAGCAGGGCATGGTAATGTGGGAAATCTGCATTCTCCGTACTCTTAGCTCTAGACACACACACAAATGCAAGCTTTCACACACGAACACACACACACACACACACACACACACACCCCTCTCAGCCATCAGGGTCATTAGTTAGTGCACCTTCAAGGTCGGCCTGATGAACAGTATTGGGTCAGGCTATCATGATGAATAGTATATGGTCAGGCTATCACGATGAACAGTATTGGGTCAGGCTATCACAATGAACTGTATCGGGTCAGGCTATCATGATGAACATTATTGGGTCAGGCTATCACAATGAACAGTATTGAGTCAGGCTATCATGCTGAACAGTATTGGGTCAGGCGATCATGATGAACAGTATTGGGTCAGGCTATCATGATGAATAGTATATGGTCAGGCTATCACGATGAACAGTATTGGGTCAGGCTATCATGATGAACAGTAATGGGCCAGGCTATCATGATGAACATTATTGGGTCAGGCTATCACAATGAACAGTATTGAGTCAGGCTATCATGCTGAACAGTATTGGGTCAGGCGATCATGATGAACAGTATTGGGTCAGGCTATCATGATGAATAGTATATGGTCAGGCTATCACGATGAACAGTATTGGGTCAGGCTATCATGATGAACAGTAATGGGCCAGGCTATCATGATGAACATAGCCTACTTTGTAAAAGTCCACTTTTGTTGTTTGTTTTCTGTGGTACTTTGACGTTCAGAGCGATGTGTGGGCTGAAAGGGAGCTAGACTTCCGGCCCACTAGAAATGTATATTACAATGTATGTATCATTTACAAGAGACGCAGCCATAGTCAACCATGAGGACCTCAGCATTTGGGATGGCTTACTCATAAAGTCCATAGACTGTTCACAGTGTTCTACAATGTATACTGTTTCCCCTACTAGTTTGTAGGTGTGTGTGTATGTGTCATGTGTATGCGAATTCCTAGGTATATCCATGCAGCAGGTTAAGTGGGAGTTCAGTGTGTCCTGTGTGTTCTGCAGAGGGAGAGAGGGCCAAGTCCCACATGACTGAGGAGGCAGTCAGGCATGGAGGCCCAGTGTGGACCAACATAAATATGTTATGGTCCCATAGAGAGAGAGGGAGATATATATAGAGAGAAGTGGGTCCACTGAGGACCCTTGTCCCCTGGAGGCACCACAGCCTTATGTCACAATCACTGGCCATGTTCCAGAGAGGAAGGGGGTGGATGGAGAGAGAGAAAAAGGGAGTAATATAGGTGGAGGGAAAAGAGATGGAGAGTGGGGGAAGAGGGGATGGAAGGAGGACCCACAGCATCACAGCCTTATGTCACAATCACTGGCCATGTTCCAGAGAGAGGAGGAGGGAGAGGGTAATTAATGACACATGGAACTGGAATGGAGACAAGGGTAAGGGATTGTGTAGAGATGGGAAAGATGGAAAGGGAGAGTGGGGAAGTTTGTGGAATCAGAGATGTAGAGGGAATGAGATGTAACACACTTTCCAGGAAAAAAAAGAACATGGATCATGCATTAAAACAGACATCAGCTCATCCTTTGCTCGCTACCTCTCTCCCTAGCTCTCTCTCTCACTCTCTCTCTCTCGGATGAGTCTTGGCAGGTGTGGTCTGTGACCAGGTGAGCTTTGGCAATGGTCTTCCTATGTGTCAGTGTGAGCTGGCAAAGCATTACGACCATTTGAGCCGTAGCATGTGTGTGTGTGTTGGCATTATGTTGACCAGGTGGGTGTTACTGTGTGTAGCAGAGCAGGAAGGATCAGTCTGTTCATCCCCATCCCCTTAATCATCTCTCCCCATCTATCTCCCTGTTCATCTCTCCCCATCGATCCTTTCCACCTGTTCATCTCTCCCCATCCACCCCCCCTGTTCATCTCTCCCCATCTATCCCATTGTTCATCTCTCCCCATCTATCCTATCCCTATGTTCATCTCTCACCATCTATCCCCCTGTTCATCTCTCCCCATTTATCCCAAACACCTGTTCATCTCTCCACATCTATCCTGTCCACCTACTCATCTCTCCCCATCTATCCCATTGTTCATCTCTCCCCATCTATTCTGTCCCCCTGTTCATCTCTCCCTATCTATCCCAACCCCCTGTTCATCTCTCCCCATCTATCCCGTCCTCCTGTTCATCTCTCCCCATCTATCCCATTGTTCATCTCTCCCCATCTATCCCACCCCCCTGTTCATATCTCCCCATCTATCCCAACCCCCTGTTCATCTCTCACCATCTTTCCCGTCCCCCTGTTCATCTCTCCCCTTCTATCCCAACCCCCTGTTCATCTCTCCCCATCTATCCCAACCCTATGTTCATCTCTCCCCATCTATCCCGTTCCCCTGTTCATCTCTCCCCATCTATCCCAACCCCCTGTTAATTTCTACCCATCTATCCCAAACCCCTGTTCATCTCTCCCCATCTATCCTGTCCCTCTATTCATCTCTCCCCATCGATCCCCATGTTCATCTCTCCCCATCTATCCCGTCCCCCTGTTCATCTCTCCCCATCTATCCTGTTCCTCTGTTCATCTCTCCCCATCCATCCCAATGTTCATCTCTCCCCATCTAGTCTGTCCCCCTGTTCATCTCTCCCCATCTATCCCAACCCCCTGTTCATCTCTCCCCATCTATCCCAACCCCCTGTTCATCTCTCCCCATCTATCCTGTCCCTCTGTTCATCTCTCCCCATCTATCCTGTCCCTCTGTTCATCTCTCCCCATCTATTCTGTCCCTCTGTTCATCTCTCCCCATCTATCCCAACCCCCTTTTCATCTCTCCACATCTATTCTGTCCCTCTGTTCATCTCTCCCCATCTATCCCAACCCCCTGTTAATTACTCCCCATCTATCCCAAACCCCTGTTCATCTCACCTCCTCTATCTCCCTGCTCATCTCACCTCCTCTATCTCCCTGTTCATCTCTCCCCATCTATCCCGTCCCCCTGTTCATCTCTCCCCATCTATTCTGTCCCTCTGTTCATCTCTCCCCATCCATCCCCATGTTCATCACTCCCCATCTACTCTGTCCCTCTGTTCATCTCTCCCCATCTATCCTGTCCCTCTGTTCATCTCTCCCCATCTATTCTGTCCCTCTGTTCATCTCTCCCCATCTATCCCAACCCCCTTTTCATCTCTCCCCATCTATTCTGTCCCTCTGTTCATCTCTCCCCATCTATCCCAACCCCCTGTTCATCTCTCCCTATCTATCCCAACCCCCTGTTCATCTCTCCCCATCTATCCTGTCCCTCTGTTCATCTCTCCCCATCTATCCCAATCCCCTGTTCATCTCTCCCCATCTATCCCAACCCCCTGTTCATCTCTCCACATCTATCCTGTCCACCTACTCATCTCTCCCCATCTATCCCATTGTTCATCTCTCCCCATCTATCCCAACCCCCTGTTAATTTCTCCCCATCTTTCCCAAACCCCTGTTCATCTCACCCCCTCTATCTCCCTGTTCATTTCTCCCCATCTATCCCAACCCCCTGTTCATCTCTCCCCATCTATCCTGTCCCTCTGTTCATCTCTCCCCATATATCCCAATCCCCTGTTCATCTCTCCCCATCTATCCCAACCCCATGTTCGTCTCTCCCCATCTATCCTGTCCCTCTGTTCATCTCTCCCCATCTATTCTGTCCCTCTATTCATCTCTCCCCATCTCCCCCGTCCCCCTGTTCATCTCTCCCCATCTATCCTGTCCCTCTATTCATCTCTCCCCATCCATCCCCATGTTCATCTCTCCCCATCTATCCTGCCCCCCTGTTCATCTCTCCCCATCTATCTTGTCCCTCTATTCATCTCTCCCCATCCATCCCAATGTTCATCTCTCCCCATCTAGTCTGTCCCCCTGTTCATCTCTCCCCATCTATCCCAACCCCCTGTTCATCTCTCCCCATCTATCCCAACCCCCTGTTCATCTCTCCCCATCTATCCTGTCCCTCTGTTCATCTCTCCACATCTATCCTGTCCCTCTGTTCATCTCTCCCCATCTATCCTGTCCCTCTGTTCATCTCTCCCCATCTATCCCAAACCCCTTTTCATCTCTCCACATCTATCCTGTCCACCTACTCATCTCTCCCCATCTATCCCATTGTTCATCTCTCCCCATCTATCCCAACCCCCTGTTAATTTCTCCCCATCTTTCCCAAACCCCTGTTCATCTCACCCCCTCTATCTCCCTGTTCATCTCTCCCCATCTATCCCAACCCCCTGTTCATCTCTCCCCATCTATCCTGTCCCTCTGTTCATCTCTCCCCATATATCCCAATCCCCTGTTCATCTCTCCCCATCTATCCCAACCCCATGTTCGTCTCTCCCCATCTATCCTGTCCCTCTGTTCATCTCTCCCCATCTATTCTGTCCCTCTGTTCATCTCTCCCCATCTATCCCAACCCCCTGTTAATTTCTCCCCATCTTTCCCAAACCCCTGTTCATCTCTCCCCATCTATCTCCCTGTTCATCTCTCCCCATCTATCCCAACCCCCTGTTCATCTCTCCCCATCTATCCTGTCCCTCTGTTCATCTCTCCCCATCTATCCTGTCCCTCTGTTCATCTCTCCCCATCTATCCCAAACACCTGTTCATCTCTCCACATCTATCCTGTCCACCTACTCATCTCTCCCCATCTATCCCAACCCCATGTTCATCTCTCCCCATCTATCCCGTTCCCCTGTTCATCTCTCCCCATCTATCCCAACCCCCTGTTAATTTCTACCCATCTATCCCAAACCCATGTTCATCTCTCCCCATCTATCCTGTCCCTCTACTCATCTCTCCCCATCTCTCCCGCCCCCCTGTTCATCTCTCCCCATCTATCCTGTCCCTCTATTCATCTCTCCCCATCCATCCCCATGTTCATCTCTCCCCATCTATCCCGCCCCCCTGTTCATCTCTCCCCATCTAGTCTGTCCCCCTGTTCATCTCTCCCCATCTATCCCAACCCCCTGTTCATCTCTCCCCATCTATCCTGTCCCTCTGTTCATCTCTCCACATCTATCCTGTCCCTCTGTTCATCTCTCCCCATCTATCCTGTCCCTCTGTTCATTTCTCCCCATCTATCATGTCCCTCTGTTCATCTCTCCCCATCTATCCCAAACCCCTGTTCATCTCTCCACATCTATCCTGTCCACCTACTCATCTCTCCCCATCTATCCCATTGTTCATCTCTCCCCATCTATCCCAACCCCCTGTTAATTTCTCCCCATCTTTCCCAACCCCCTGTTCATCTCTCCCCATCTATCCCAACCCCATGTTCATCTCTCCCCATCTATCCCGTTCCCCTGTTCATCTCTCCCCATCTATCCCAACCCCCTGTTCATCTCTGCACATCTATCCCAACCCCATGTTCATGTCTCCCCATCTATCCAGTCCCTCTGTTCATCTCTCCCCATCTATCCCAACCCCTTGTTCATCTCTCCCCATCTATCCCAACCCCCTGTTCATCTCTCCCCATCTATCCTGTCCCTCTGTTCATCTCTCCACATCTATCCTGACCCTCTGTTCATCTCTCCCCATCTATCCTGTCCCTCTGTTCATCTCTCCCCATCTATCCTGTCCCTCTGTTCATCTCTCCCCATCTATCCAAACCCCTGTTCATCTCTCCACATCTATCCTGTCCACCTACTCATCTCTCCCCATCTATCCCATTGTTCATCTCTCCCCATGTATCCCAACCCCCTGTTAATTTCTCCCCATCTTTCCCAAACCCCTGTTCATCTCACCCCATCTATATCCCTGTTCATCTCTCCCCATCTATCCCAACCCCGTGTTAATTTCTCCCCATCTATCCCAAACCCCTGTTCATCTCACCCCATCCAACCCCCTGTTCATCTCACCTCCTCTATCTCCCTGTTCATTTCACCTCCTCTATCTCCCTGTTCATCTCTCCCCATCTATCCCGTCCCCCTGTTCATCTCTCCCCATCTATTCTGTCCCTCTGTTCATCTCTCCCCATCCATCCCCATGTTCATCACTTCCCATCTATTCTGTCCCTCTGTTCATCTCTCCCCATCTATCCCAACCCCCTGTTCATCTCTCCACATCTATCCTGTCCACCTACTCATCTCTCCCCATCTATCTCATTGTTCATCTCTCCCCATCTATCCCAACCCCCTGTTAATTTCTCCCCATCTTTCCCAAACCCCTGTTCATCTCACCCCCTCTATCTCCCTGTTCATCTCTCCCCATCTATCCCAACCCTTTGTTCATCTCTCCCCATCTATCCTGTCCCTCTGTTCATCTCTCCCCATCTATCCTGTCCCTCTGTTCATCTCTCCCCATCTATCCTGTCCCTCTGTTCATCTCTCCCCATCTATCCTGTCCCTCTGTTCATCTCTCCCCATCTATCCCAAACCCCTGTTCATCTCTCCACATCTATCCTGTCCACCTACTCATCTCTCCCCATCTATCCCATTGTTCATCTCTCCCCATCTATCCCAACCCCCTGTTAATTTCTCCCCATCTATCCCAACCCCATGTTCATCTCTCCCCATCTATCCCGTTCCCCTGTTCATCTCTTCCCATCTAACCCAACCCCCTGTTAATTTCTACCCATCTATCCCAAACCCCTGTTCATCTCTCCCCATCTATCCTGTCCCTCTGTTCATCTCTCCCCATCTATTCTGTCCCTCTGTTCATCTCTCCCCATCTTTCCCAAACCCCTGTTCATCTCACCCCCTCTATCTCCCTGTTCATCTCTCCCCATCTATCCCAACCCCCTGTTCATCTCTCCCCATCTATCCTGTCCCTCTGTTCATCTCTCCCCATCTATCCTGTCCCTCTGTTCATCTCTCCCCATCTATCCTGTCCCTCTGTTCATCTCTCCCCATCTATCCCAACCCCCTGTTAATTTCTCCCCATCTATCCCAACCCCATGTTCATCTCTCCCCATCTATCCCGTTCCCCTGTTCATCTCTCCCCATCTATCCCAACCCCCTGTTAATTTCTACCCATCTATCCCAAACCCCTGTTCATCTCTCCCCATCTATCCTGTCCCTCTATTCATCTCTCCCCATCTTCCCCATTCCCCCTGTTCATCTCTCCCCATCTATCCTGTCCCTCTATTCATCTCTCCCCATCCATCCCCATGTTCATCTCTCCCCATCTATCCTGCCCCCCTGTTCATCTCTCCCCATCTATCTTGTCCCTCTATTCATCTCTCCCCATCCATCCCAATGTTCATCTCTCCCCATCTAGTCTGTCCCCCTGTTCATCTCTCCCCATCTATCCCAACCCCCTGTTCATCTCTCCCCATCTATCCCACCCCCCTGTTCATCTCTCCCCATCTATCCTGTCCCTCTGTTCATCTCTCCACATCTATCCTGTCCCTCTGTTCATCTCTCCCCATCTATCCCAAACCCCTTTTCATCTCTCCACATCTATCCTGTCCACCTACTCATCTCTCCCCATCTATCCCATTGTTCATCTCTCCCCATCTATCCCAACCCCCTGTTAATTTCTCCCCATCTTTCCCAAACCCCTGTTCATCTCACCTCCTCTATCTCCCTGTTCATCTCTCCCCATCTATCCCAACCCCCTGTTAATTTCTCCCCATCTATCCCAAACCCCTGTTCATCTCACCCCATCCAACCCCCTGTTCATCTCACCTCCTCTATCTCCCTGTTCATCTCACCTCCTCTATCTCCCTGTTCATCTCTCCACATCTATCCCGTCCCCCTGTTCATCTCTCCCCATCTATTCTGTCCCTCTGTTCATCTCTCCCCATCCATCCCCATGTTCATCACTCCCCATCTATCCTGTCCCTCTGTTCATCTCTCCCCATCTATCCTGTCCCTCTGTTCATCTCTCCCCATCTATTCTGTCCCTCTGTTCATCTCTCCCCATCTATCCCAACCCCCTTTTCATCTCTCCACATCTATTCTGTCCCTCTGTTCATCTCTCCCCATCTATCCCAACCCCCTGTTCATCTCTCCCTATCTATGCCACCCCCCTGTTCATCTCTCCCCATCTATCCTGTCCCTCTGTTCATCTCTCCCCATCTATCCCAATCCCCTGTTCATCTCTCCCCATCTATCCCAACCCCATGTTCATCTCTCCCCATCTATCCTGTCCCTCTGTTCATCTCTCCCCATCTATTCTGTCCCTCTGTTCATCTCTCCCCATCTTTCCCAAACCCCTGTTCATCTCACCCCCTCTATCTCCCTGTTCATCTCTCCCCATCTATCCCAACCCCCTGTTCATCTCTCCCCATCTATCCTGTCCCTCTGTTCATCTCTCCCCATCTATCCTGTCCCTCTGTTCATCTCTCCCCATCTATCCTGTCCCTCTGTTCATCTCTCCCCATCTATCCTGTCCCTCTGTTCATCTCTCCCCATCTATCCCAAACCCCTGTTCATCTCTCCACATCTATCCTGTCCCCCTGTTCATCTCTCCCCATCTATCCCAAACCCCTGTTCATCTCTCCCCATCCATCCCGTCCCCCTGTTCATCTCTCCCCATCTATCCCAACCCCCTGTTAATTTCTCCAAATCTATCCCAAACCCCTGTTCATCTCACCCCATCCAACCCCCTGTTCATCTCACCTCCTCTATCTCCCTGTTCATCTCACCTCCTCTATCTCCCTGTTCATCTCTCCCGATCTATCCCGTCCCCCTGTTCATCTCTCCCCATCTATTCTGTCCCTCTGTTCATCTCTCCCCATCCATCCCCATGTTCATCACTCCCCATCTATTCTGTCCCTCTGTTCATCTCTCCCCATCTATCCTGTCCCTCTGTTCATCTCTCCCCATCTATTCTGTCCCTCTGTTCATCTCTCCCCATCTATCCCAACCCCCTTTTCATCTCTCCCCATCTATTCTGTCCCTCTGTTCATCTCTCCCCATCTATCCCACCCCCCTGTTCATCTCTCCCCATCTATCCTGTCCATCTGTTCATCTCTCCCCATCTATTCTGTCCCTCTGTTCATCTCTCCCCATCTATCCCAAACCCCTGTTCATCTCTCCACATCTATCCTGTCCACCTACACATCTCTCCCCATCTGTCCCATTGTTCATCCCTCCCCATCTATCCCAACCCCCTGTTAATTTCTCCCCATCTTTCCCAAACCACTGTTCATCTCACCTCCTCTATCTCCTTGTTCATCTCTCCATAACTATCCCGTCCCCCTGTTCATCTCTCCCCATCTATCCCAACCCCCTGTTAATTTCTCCCCATCTATCCCAAACCCCTGTTCATCTCACCCCATCCAACCCCCTGTTCATCTCACCTCCTCTATCTCCCTGTTCATCTCACCTCCTTTTATCTCCCTGTTCATCTCTCCCCATCTATCCCGTCCCCCTGTTCATCTCTCCCCATCTATTCTGTCCCTCTGTTCATCTCTCCCCATCCATCCCCATGTTCATCACTCCCCATCTATTCTTTCCCTCTGTTCATCTCTCCCCATCTATCCTGTCCCTCTTTTCATCTCTCCCCATCTATTCTGTCCCTCTGTTCATCTCTCCCCATCTATCCCAACCCCATTTTCATCTCTCCCCATCAATTCTGTCCATCTGTTCATCTCTCCCCATCTATCCTGTCCCTCTGTTCATCTCTCCCCATCTATTCTGTTCCTCTGTTCATCTCTCCCCATCTATCCCAACCCCCTGTTCATCTCTCCACATCTATCCTGTCCACCTACTCATCTCTCCCCATCTATCCCATTGTTCATCTCTCCCCATCTATCCCAACCCCCTGTTAATTTCTCCCCATCTTTCCCAAACCCTGTTCATCTCACCCCCTCTATCTCCCTGTTCATCTCTCCCCATCTATCCCAACCCCCTGTTCATCTCTCCCCATCTATTCTGTCCCTCTGTTCATCTCTCCCCATCTATCCCAACCCCCTTTTCATCTCTCCCCATCTATTCTGTCCCTCTGTTCATCTCTCCCCATCTATCCCACCCCCCTGTTCATCTCTCCCCATCTATCCTGTCCATCTGTTCATCTCTCCCCATCTATTCTGTCCCTCTGTTCATCTCTCCCCATCTATCCCAAACCCCTGTTCATCTCTCCACATCTATCCTGTCCACCTACACATCTCTCCCCATCTGTCCCATTGTTCATCCCTCCCCATCTATCCCAACCCCCTGTTAATTTCTCCCCATCTTTCCCAAACCACTGTTCATCTCACCTCCTCTATCTCCTTGTTCATCTCTCCATAACTATCCCGTCCCCCTGTTCATCTCTCCCCATCTATCCCAACCCCCTGTTAATTTCTCCCCATCTATCCCAAACCCCTGTTCATCTCACCCCATCCAACCCCCTGTTCATCTCACCTCCTCTATCTCCCTGTTCATCTCACCTCCTTTTATCTCCCTGTTCATCTCTCCCCATCTATCCCGTCCCCCTGTTCATCTCTCCCCATCTATTCTGTCCTTCTGTTCATCTCTCCCCATCCATCCCCATGTTCATCACTCCCCATCTATTCTTTCCCTCTGTTCATCTCTCCCCATCTATCCTGTCCCTCTTTTCATCTCTCCCCATCTATTCTGTCCCTCTGTTCATCTCTCCCCATCTATCCCAACCCCATTTTCATCTCTCCCCATCAATTCTGTCCATCTGTTCATCTCTCCCCATCTATCCTGTCCCTCTGTTCATCTCTCCCCATCTATTCTGTTCCTCTGTTCATCTCTCCCCATCTATCCCAACCCCCTGTTCATCTCTCCACATCTATCCTGTCCACCTACTCATCTCTCCCCATCTATCCCATTGTTCATCTCTCCCCATCTATCCCAACCCCCTGTTAATTTCTCCCCATCTTTCCCAAACCCTGTTCATCTCACCCCCTCTATCTCCCTGTTCATCTCTCCCCATCTATCCCAACCCCCTGTTCATCTCTCCCGATCTATCCTGTCCCTCTGTTCATCTCTCCCCATCTATCCTGTCCCTCTGTTCATCTCTCCCCATCTATCCTGTCCCTCTGTTCATCTCTCCCCATCTATCCCAATCCCCTGTTCATCTCTCCCCATCTATCCCAACCCCATGTTCATCTCTCCCCATCTATCCTGTCCCTCTGTTCATCTCTCCCCATCTATTCTGTTCCTCTGTTCATCTCTCCCCATCTATCCCAACCCCCTGTTCATCTCTCCACATCTATCCTGTCCACCTACTCATCTCTCCCCATCTATCCCATTGTTCATCTCTCCCCATCTATCCCAACCCCCTGTTAATTTCTCCCCATCTTTCCCAAACCCCTGTTCATCTCACCTCCTCTATCTCCTTGTTCATCTCTCCCCATCTATCCCGTCCCCCTGTTCATCTCTCCCCATCTATCCCAACCCCCTGTTAATTTCTCCCCATCTATCCCAAACCCCTGTTCATCTCACCCAATCCAACCCCCTGTTCATCTCACCTCCTCTATCTCCCTGTTCATCTCACCTCCTTTTATCTCCCTGTTCATCTCTCCCCATCTATCCCGTCCCCCTGTTCATCTCTCCCCATCTATTCTGTCCCTCTGTTCATCTCTCCCCATCCATCCCCATGTTCATCACTCCCCATCTATTCTGTCCCTCTGTTCATCTCTCCCCATCTATCCTGTCCCTCTGTTCATCTCTCCCCATCTATTCTGTCCCTCTCTTCATCTCTCCCCATCTATCCCAACCCCCTGTTCATCTCTCCCCATGTATTCTGTCCCTCTGTTCATCTCTCCCCATCTATCCCAACCCCCTGTTCATCTCTCCCTATCTATCCCAACCCCCTGTTCATCTCTCCCCATCTATCCTGTCCCTCTGTTCATCTCTCCCCATCTATCCCAATCCCCTGTTCATCTCTCCCCATCTATCCCAACCCCATGTTTATCTCTCCCCATCTATCCTGTCCCTCTGTTCATCTCTCCCCATCTATTCTGTCCCTCTGTTCATCTCTCCCCATCTATCCCAACCCCCTGTTCATCTCTCCACATCTATCCTGTCCACCTACTCATCTCTCCCCATTTATTCCATTGTTCATCTCTCCCCATCTATCCCAACCCCCTGTTAATTTCTCCCCATCTTTCCCAAACCTCTGTTCATCTCACCCCCTCTATCTCCCTGTTCATCTCTCCCCATCTATCCCGTCCCCCTGTTCATCTCTCCCCATCCAACCACCTGTTCATCTCACCTCCTCTATCTCCCTGTTAATCTCACATCCTCTATCTCCCTGTTCATCTATCCCGTCCCCCTGTTCATCACTCCCCATCTATTCTGTCCCTCTCTTTATCTCTCCCCATCTATCCTGTCCCTCTGTTCATCTCTCCCCATCTATTCTGTCCCTCTGTTCATCTCTCCCCATCTATCCCAACCCCCTGTTCATCTCTCCCCATCTATTCTGTCCCTCTGTTCATCTCTCCCCATCTATCCCAACCCCCTGTTCATCTCTCCCTATCTATCCCAACCCCCTGTTCATCTCTCCCCATCTATCCCGTCCCCCTGTTCATCTCTCCCCATCTATTCCAACCCCCTGTTAATTTCTCCCCATCTATCCCAAACCCCTGTTCATCTCTCCCCATCTATCCTGTCCCTATGTTCATCTCTCCCCATCTATCCCAACCCCCTTTTGATCTCTCCCCATCTATCCTCTCCCTCTGTTCATCTCTCCCCATCTATCCCAACCCCCTGTTCATCTCTCCCCATCTATCCCAACCCCCTGTTCATCTCTCCCCATCTATCCTGTCCCTCTGTTCATCTCTCCCCATCTATCCTGTCCCTCTGTTCATCTCTCCCCATCTATTCTGTCCCTCTGTTCATCTCTCCCCATCTATCCCAACCCCCTGTTCATCTCTCCCCATCTATCCCAACCCCCTGTTCATCTCTCCCCATCTATCCTGTCCCTCTGTTCATCTCTCCCCATCCATCCCCATGTTCATCACTCCCCATCTATCCTGTCCCTCTGTTCATCTCTCCCCATCTATTCTGTCCCACTGTTCATCTCACCTCCTCTATCTCCCTGTTCATCTCTCCCCATCTATCCCGTCCCCCTGTTCATCTCTCCCCATCTATTCTGTCCCTCTGTTCATCTCTCCCCATCCATCCCCATGTTCATCACTCCCCATCTATCCTGTCCCTCTGTTCATCTCTCCCCATCTATTCTGTCCCTCTGTTCATCTCTCCCCATCTATCCCAACCCACTGTTCATCTCTCCCCATCTATTCTGTCCCTCTGTTCATCTCTCCCCATCTATCCCAACCCCCTGTTCATCTCTCCCTATCTATCCCAACCCCCTGTTCATCTCTCCCCATCTATCCTGTCCCTATGTTCATCTCTCCCCATCTATCCCAACCCCCTTTTGATCTCTCCCCATCTATCCTCTCCCTCTGTTCATCTCTCCCCATCTATCCCAACCCCCTGTTCATCTCTCCCCATCTATCCCAACCCCCTGTTCATCTCTCCCCATCTATCCTGTCCCTCTGTTCATCTCTCCCCATCTATCCTGTCCCTCTGTTCATCTCTCCCTATCTATTCTGTCCCTCTGTTCATCTCTCCCCATCTCTCCCAACCCCCTGTTCATCTCTCCCCATCTATCCTGTCCCTCTGTTCATCTCTCCCCATCTATTCTGTCCCACTGTTCATCTCTCCCCATCTATTCTGTCCCACTGTTCATCTCTCCCCATCTTTCCCAACCCCCTGTTCATCTCTCCCCATCTATCCCAACCCCCTGTTCATCTCTCCCCATCTATCCTGTCCATCTGTTCATCTCTCCCCATCTATCCCAACCCCCTGTTCATCTCTCCCCATCTATCCTGTCCCTCTGTTCATCTCTCCCCATCTATCCCAACCCCTTGTTCATCTCTCCCCATCTATCCCAACCCCCTGTTCATCTCTCCCCATCTATCCTGTCCCTCTGTTCATCTCTCCCCATCTATCCCAACCCCATGTTCATCTCTCCCCCATCTATCCTGTCCCTCTGTTCATCTCTCCCCATCTATTCTGTCCCTCTGTTCATCTCTCCCCATCTATCCCAACCCCCTGTTCATCTCTCCACATCTATACTGTCCACCTACTCATCTCTCCCCATCTATCTCCCTGTTCATCTCTCCCCATCTATCCCGTCCCCCTGTTCATCTCTCCCCATCCAACCCCCTGTTCATCTCACCTCCTCTATCTCCCTGTTCATCTATCCCGTCCCCATGTTCATCACTCCCCATCTATTCTGTCCCTCTCTTTATCTCTCCCCATCTATCCTGTCCCTCTGTTCATCGCTCCCCATCTATTCTGTCCCTCTGTTCATCTCTCCCCATCTATCCCATTGTTCATCTCTCCCCATCTATTCCAACCCCCTGTTAATTTCTCCCCATCTATCCCAAACCCCTGCTCATCTCTCCCCATCCAACCCCCTGTTCATCTCACCTCCTCTATCTCCCTGTTCATCTCACATCCTCTATCTCTCTGTTCATCTATCCCGTCCCCCTGTTCATCACTCCCCATCTATTCTGTCCCTCTCTTTATCTCTCCCCATCTATCCTGTCCCTCTGTTCATCTCTCCCCATCTATTCTGTCCCTCTGTTCATCTCTCCCCATCTATCCCAACCCCCTGTTCATCTCTTCCCATCTATTCTGTCCCTCTGTTCATCTCTCCCCATCTATCCCAACCCCCTGTTCATCTCTCCCTATCTATCCCAACCCCCTGTTCATCTCTCCCCATCTATCCCGTCCCCTTGTTCATCTCTCCCCATCTATTCCAACCCCCTGTTAATTTCTCCCCATCTATCCCAAACCCCTGTTCATCTCTCCCCATCCAACCCCCTGTTCATCTCACCTCCTCTATCTCCCTGTTCATCTCTCCCCATCTATCCCGTCCCCCTGTTCATCTCTCCCCATCTATTCTGTCCCTCTGTTCATCTCTCCCCATCCATCCCCATGTTCATCACTCCCCATCTATCCTGTCCCTCTGTTCATCTCTCCCCATCTATTCTGTCCCTCTGTTCATCTCTCCCCATCTATCCCAACCCCCTGTTCATCTCTCCCCATCTATTCTGTCCCTCTGTTCATCTCTCCCCATCTATCCCAACCCCCTGTTCATCTCTCCCTATCTACCCCAACCCCCTGTTCATCTCTCCCCATCTATCCTGTCCCTATGTTCATCTCTCCCCATCTATCCCAACCCCCTTTTGATCTCTCCCCATCTATCCTCTCCCTCTTTTCATCTCTCCCCATCTATCCCAACCCCCTGTTCATCTCTCCCCATCTATCCCAACCCCCTGTTCATCTCTCCCCATCTATCCTGTCCCTCTGTTCATCTCTCCCCATCTATCCTGTCCCTCTGTTCATCTCTCCCCATCTATTCTGTCCCTCTGTTCATCTCTCCCCATCTATCCCAACCCCCTGTTCATCTCTCCCCATCTATCCCAACCCCCTGTTCATCTCTCCCCATCTATCCTGTCCCTCTGTTCATCTCTCCCCATCTATTCTGTCCCACTGTTCATCTCTCCCCATCTTTCCCAACCCCCTGTTCATCTCTCCCCATCTATCCCAACCCCCTGTTCATCTCTCCCCATCTATCCTGTCCCTCTGTTCATCTCTCCCCATCTATCCCAACCCCCTGTTCATCTCTCCCCACCTATCCTGTCCCTCTGTTCATCTCTCCCCATCTATCCCGTCCCTCTGTTCATCTCTCCCCATCTATCCCAACCCCCTGTTCATCTCTCACCATCTATCCCCCTGTTCATCTCTCCCTATCTGTCCCGTACCCCTGTTCATCTCTCCTATTTCCTCTCCTCATCTTCCCCTCCACCTATTTCCTCCCAAATCTCCTTCTCTCCTGTCCTGCTTCCCTCTTCCTTCAACTAAGACAACTGATCATTCATCAAAAAAGTATATACAGTGGGGCAAAAAAGTATTTAGTGAGCCACTAATTGTGCAAGTTCTCCAACTTAAAAAGATGAGAGAGGCCTGTAATTTTCATCATAGGTACACTTCAACCATAACAGACAAAATGAGAAAAAAAATCCAGAAAATCACATTGTAGGATTTTTGATGAATTTATTTGCAAATTATGGTGGAAAATAAGCATTTGGTCACCTACAGACATTCAAGATTAATGGCTCTCACAGACCTGTAACTTCTTCTTTAAGAGGCTCCTCTGTCCTCCACTCGTTACCTGCATTAATGGCACCTGTTTGAACTTGTTATCAGTATAAAAGACACCTGTCCACAAACTCAAACAGTCACACTCCAAACTCCACTATGGCCAAGACCAAAGAGCTGTCAAAGGACACCAGAAACAAAATTCTAGACCTGCACCAGGCTGGGAAGACTGAATCTGCAATAGGTGAGCAGCTTAGTTTGAAGAAATCAACTGTGGGAGCAATTATTAGGAAATGGAAGACATACAAGAACACTGATAATCTCCCTCGATTTGGGGCTCCACGCAAGATCTCACCCCGTGGGGTCAAAATGATCACAAGAACGGTGAGCAAAAATCCCAGAACCACACGGGGGGACCTAGTGAATGACCTGCAGAGAGCTGGGACCAAAGTAACAAAGCCTACCATCAGTAACACACTACGCCGCCAGGGACTCAAATCCTGCAGTGCCAGGCGTGTTCCCCTGCTTAAGCCTGTACATGTCCAGGCCCGTCTGAAGTTTGCTAGACAGCATTTGGATGATCCAGAAAATGATTGGGAGAATGTCATATGGTCAGATGAAACCAAAATATAACTTTTTGGTAAAAACTCAAATCTTAGTGTTTGGAGGAAAAAGAATGCTGAGTTGCATCCAAAGAACACCATACCTACTGTGAAGCATGGGGGTGGAAACATCATGCTTTGGGACTGTTTTTCTGCAAAGGGACCAGGACGACTGATCCGTGCAAAGGAAAGAATGAATGGGGCCATGTATCGTGAGATTTTGAGTGAAAACCTCCTTCCATCAGCAAGGGCATTGAAGATGAAACGTGGCTGAGTCTTTCAGCATGACAATGATCCCAAACACACCGCCCGGGCAACGAAGGAGTGGCTTCGTAAGAAGCATTTTAAGGTCCTGGAGTGGCCTAGCCAGTCTCCAGATCTCAACCTCATGGAAAATCTTTGGAGGGAGTTGAAAGTCCGTGTTGCCCAGCAACAGCCCCAAAACATCACTGCTCTAGAGGAGATCTGCATTGAGGAATGGGCCAAAATACCAGCAACAGTGTGTGAAAACCTTGTGAAGACTTACAGAAAACGTTTGACCTTTGTCATTGCCAACAAAGGGTATATAACAAAGTATTGAGATCAACTTTTGTTATTGACCAAATACTTATTTTTTTTTTTTTAATTTGCAAATAAATTCATAAACAATCCTACAATTTGATTTTCTGGATTTTTTCCGGCCTCTCTCATCTTTTAAAGTGGGAGAACTTATAAAATTATTGGCTGACTAAATTATTTTTTGCCCCACTGTATGTAATTAAATAGTGCCAGTCTAACCCATTGAGTTTCCATGAACTGTCCCGTAACAGCAGACCGAGTTGAAAGACAGTGAACAGATACACACACAGATCTCATAGAAAGTAACACGTACAAAATGATGATCAGATAGCTTCAGCTTCAGAGTAAACAGAAACACAACATCCCACAGGATGGTACAGCACATCGCTCAGGCAAAAACACATACAGGGGGTGTGATGAACAGATCATACAACTCAGAACATTGAGGGAACCCTGGAGATGGAGACAACATAAGGCTTTGTACATCCTACAGAACATGTCAACATCACCCACTCTTCTTAATCACTCATCTGTTACGGTGCGTGAATGAGGACCCAAAAGCGAATCAACTTAAACAGAGCTTCTTTAATTACCAAACATAGGTAGGCTCAGATGGACCGGCAGATTCCGACAGGACAGGACAAGGTTACAGCAAACATGACGACAGTCTGGTTCAGGCATGAATGACACAAACAAACAAGAATCCGACAAGGACAGGAGCAGAAACAGAGAGAGATATAGGGACCTAATCAGAGGGAAAAAGGGAACAGGTGGGGAACGGGGTGAATGGGTAGTTAGAGGAGACAAGGGACAGCTGGGGGAAAGCGGGGGAGAAAAGGTAACCTAACACGACCAGCAGAGGGAGACAGGGTGAAGGGAAAGGACAGAGACAAGACAACATGACAGTACATGACAGTACCCCCCCACTCACCGAGCGCCTCCTGGCGCACTCGAGGAGGAAACCTGGCGGCAACGGAGGAAATCATCAATCAGCGCACGGTCCAGCACGTCCCGAGAGGGAACCCAACTCCTCTCCTCAGGACCGTACCCCTCCCAGTCAACTAGGTACTGATGACCACGGCCCCGAGGACGCATGTCCAAGATTTTACGGACCCTGTAGATAGGTGCGCCCTCGACAAGGATGGGGGGGGGGGGGGGAAGACGAGCGGGGGCGCGAAGAACGGGCTTAACACAGGAGACATGGAAGACCGGGTGGACGCGACGAAGATATCGCGGAAGAAGAAGTCGCACTGCGACAGGATTAATGACCTGAGAGATACGGAATGGACCAATGAACCGCGGGGTCAACTTGCGAGAAGCCGTCTTAAGGGGAAGGTTCTGAGTGGAGAGCCAAACTCTCTGACCGCGACAATATCTAGGGCTCTTAGTTCTACGCTTATTAGCAGCTCTCACAGTCTGCGCCCTATAACGGCAAAGTGCAGACCTGACCCTCTTCCAGGTGCGCTCGCAACGTTGGACAAAAGCCTGAGCGGAGGGGACGCTGGACTCGGCGAACTGAGATGAGAACAACGGAGGCTGGTACCCGAGGCTACTCTGAAAAGGAGATAGCCCGGTCGCAGACGAAGGAAGCGAGTTGTGGGCGTATTCTGCCCAGGGGAGCTGTTCTGACCAAGACGCAGGGTTGCGAAAAGAAAGACTGCGTAAGATGCGACCAATAGTCTGATTGGCCCGTTCTGCTTGACCGTTAGACTGGGGGTGAAAGCCGGAAGAGAGACTGACGGAAGCCCCAATCAAACGGCAAAACTCCCTCCAAAATTGAGACGTGAATTGCGGACCTCTGTCCGAAACGACGTCTGACGGAAGGCCATGAATTCTGAAAACATTCTCGATGATGATTTGTGCCGTCTCTTTAGCAGAAGGAAGCTTAGCAAGGGGAATGAAATGAGCCGCCTTAGAGAACCTATCGACAACCGTAAGAATAACAGTCTTCCCCGCTGACGAAGGCAGTCCGGTGACAAAATCTAAGGCGATGTGAGACCACGGTCGAGAGGGAATAGGAAGCGGCCTGAGACGGCCGGCAGGAGGAGAGTTACCGGACTTAGTCTGCGCGCAGACCGAACAAGCAGCCACGAAACGACGCGTGTCATGCTCCCGGGTGGGCCACCAGAAACGCTGGCGAATGGAAGCAAGCGTACCCCGAACGCCAGGGTGGCCGGCTAACTTGGCAAAGTGAGCCCACTGAAGAACGGCCAGACGAGTAGGAACGGGAACGAAAAGAAGGTTCCTAGGACAAGCGCGCGGCGACGGAGTTTGAGTGAGTGCTTGCTTTACCTGCCTCTCAATTCCCCAGACAGTCAACCCGACAACACGCCCCTCAGGGAGAATCCCCTCGGGGTCAGTGGAGGCTACTGAAGAACTGAAGAGACGAGACAAAGCATCAGGCTTGGTGTTCTTAGAGCCCGGACGATAAGAAATCACGAACTCGAAACGAGCGTAAAACAGCGCCCAACGCGCCTGACGCGCATTAAGTCGTTTGGCAGAACGGATGTACTCAAGGTTCCTATGGTCAGTCCAAACGACAAAAGGAACGGTCGCCCCCTCCAACCACTGTCGCCATTCGCCTAGGGCTAACCGGATGGCGAGCAGTTCGCGGTTACCCACATCATAGTTACGTTCCGACGGCGACAGGCGATGAGAAAAATACGCGCATGGGTGGACCTTGTCGTCAGAGAGGGAGCGCTGAGAAAGGATGGCTCCCACTCCCACCTCTGACGCGTCAACCTCGACAACGAACTGTCTAGAGACGTCAGGTGTAACAAGGATAGGAGCGGATGTAAAACGATTCTTGAGGAGATCAAAAGCTCCCTGGGCGGAAACGGACCACTTAAAGCACGTCTTGACAGAAGTAAGGGCTGTGAGAGGAGCTGCCACCTGACCGAAATTACGGATGAAACGACGATAGAAGTTCGCGAAGCCGAGAAAGCGCTGCAGCTCGACGCGTGACTTAGGGACGGGCCAATCAATGACAGCTTGGACCTTAGCGGGATCCATCTTAATGCCTTCAGCGGAAATAACAGAACCGAGAAATGTGACGGAGGAGGCATGAAAAGTGCACTTCTCAGCCTTCACAAAAAGACAATTCTCTAAAAGGCGCTGGAGGACACGTCGAACGTGCTGAACATGAATCTGGAGTGACGGTGAAAAAATCAGGATATCGTCAAGGTAAACGAAAACAAAGATGTTCAGCATGTCTCTCAGGACATCATTGACTAATGCCTGAAAGACAGCTGGAGCGTTAGCGAGGCCGAAAGGAAGAACCCGGTATTCAAAGTGCCCTAACGGAGTGTTAAACGCCGTCTTCCACTCGTCCCCCTCCCTGATGCGCACGAGATGGTAAGCGTTACGAAGGTCCAACTTAGTGAAAAACCTGGCTCCCTGCAGGATCTCGAAGGCTGAAGACATAAGAGGAAGCGGATAACGATTCTTCACTGTTATGTCATTCAGCCCTCGATAATCTATGCAGGGGCGCAGAGACCCGTCCTTCTTCTTGACAAAAAAAAACCCCGCTCCGGCGGGAGAGGAGGAGGGGACTATGGTACCGGCGTCAAGAGCTACAGACAAATAATCTTCGAGAGCCTTACGTTCGGGAGCCGACAGAGAGTATAGTCTACCCCGGGGGGGGGTGGTTCCCGGAAGGAGATCAATACTACAATCATACGACCGGTGTGGAGGAAGAGAGGTGGCCCTGGACCGACTGAACACCGTGCGCAGATCGTGATATTCCTCCGGCACCCCTGTCAAATCACCAGGCTCCTCCTGTGAAGAAGAGACAGAGGAAACAGGAGGGATAGCAGACATTAAACATTTCACATGACAAGAGACGTTCCAGGAGAGGATAGAATTACTTGACCAATTAATGGAAGGATTATGACAAACTAGCCAGGGATGGCCCAAAACAACAGGTGTAAAAGGTGAACGAAAAATTTAAAAAGAAATGGTTTCACTATGATTACCAGAAACAGTGAGGGTTAAAGGTAGCGTCTCACGCTGAATCCTGGGGAGAGGACTACCATCCAGGGCGAACAAGGCCGTGGGCTCCTTTAACTGTCTGAGAGGAATGTCATGTTCCCGAGCCCAGGTCTCGTCCATAAAACAGCCCTCCGCCCCAGAGTCTATTAAGGCACTGCAGGAAGCTGACGAACCGGTCCAGCGTAGATGGACCGACAAGGTAGTGCAGGATCTTGAAGGAGAGACAGGAGTAGTAGCGCTCACCAGTAGCCCTCCGCTTACTGACGAGCTCTGGCCTTTTACTGGACATGAAGTGACAAAATGACCAGCGGAACCGCAATAGAGACAGAGGCGGTTGGTGATTCTCCGTTCCCTCTCCTCAGTCGAGATGCGGATACCTCCCAGCTGCATGGACTCAGCACCCGAGCCGGCAGAGGAAGATGGTAGTGATGCGGAGAGGGAGGCGACGGAGAGCGCGAGCTCCTTTCCACGAGCTCGGTGACGAAGATCAACCCGTCGCTCAATGCGAATAGCGAGTTCAATCAAGGAATCCACGCTGGAAGGAACCTCCCGGGAGAGAATCTCATCCTTTACCTCTGCGCGGAAACCCTCCAGAAGACGAGCGAGCAAGGCCGGCTCGTTCCAGCCACTGGAGACAGCAAGAGTGCGAAACTCAATAGAGTAGTCTGTTATGGATCGATTGCCTTGACATAGGGAAGACAGGGCCCTGGAAGCCTCCTCCCCAAAAACAGATCGATCAAAAACCCGTATCATCTCCTCCTTAAAGTCTTGATACTGGTTAGTACACTCAGCCCTTGCCTCCCAGATTGCCGTGCCCCACTCACGAGCCCGTCCAATAAGGAGAGATATGACGTAGGCGACACGAGCAGTGCTCCTGGAGTAAGTGTTGGGCTGGAGAGAAAACACAATATCACACTGGGTGAGGAACGAGCGGCATTCAGTGGGCTCCCCAGAGTAACACGGCGGGTTTTTGATTCTGGGCTCCGGAGATTCGAAAGCCCTGGAAGTGGCCGGTGGATCGAGGCGGAGATGGTGAACCTGTTCTGTGAGGTTGGAGACTTGGGTGGCCAGGGTCTCAACGGCATGTCGAGCAGCAGACAATTCCTGCTTGTGTCTGCCTAGCATCGCTCCCTGGATCTCGACGGCTGAGTGGAGAGGATCCGAAGTCGCTGGGTCCATTCTTGGTCGGATTCTTCTGTTAAGGTGCGTGAATGAGGACCCAAAAGCGAATCAACTTAAACAGAGCTTCTTTAATTACCAAACATAGGTAGGCTCAGATGGACCGGCAGATTCCGACAGGACAGGACAAGGTTACAGCAAACATGACGACAGTCTGGTTCAGGCATGAATGACACAAACAAACAAGAATCCGACAAGGACAGGAGCAGAAACAGAGAGAGATATAGGGACCTAATCAGAGGGAAAAAGGGAACAGGTGGGGAACGGGGTGAATGGGTAGTTAGAGGAGACAAGGGACAGCTGGGGGAAAGCGGGGGAGAAAAGGTAACCTAACACGACCAGCAGAGGGAGACAGGGTGAAGGGAAAGGACAGAGACAAGACAACATGACAGTACATGACATCATCAATTAATCAATCAACCAATCAATTAAATTAGTAATAAATTACTCAACTGATCAATTATTTGTACTTACAAAAGCTAGCTAGTCAAATATTCTTGAATAACTAGTTAGATGGAGAAAATACAACTTTTAGGTTACTTGTAGGCTGATGTAGGGGGTGCGTACTGGCGGCAGAGAAGTCAGGCGCAGGAGATAAAATCTGATTTACAACGATGCAGTTTAATAAACAAAACCACCTTAAACAGAACAATAAATCAATGGGTAAACAAAACCCATTACACACCAGCATAACGTGCACAAGCACTACAATAAACAATTCTAGACAAAGGACATAGGGGGAACAGAGGGTTAAATACACAACATGTAATGATGGAATTGAAACCAGGTGTGTGGGAAGACAAGACAAAACAAATGGAAAATGAAAGGTGGATTGGCGACGGATAGAAGACCCGTGACGTCGACCGCCGAACGCCATCCGAACAAGGAGAGGGACCGACTTCGGTGGAAGTCGTGATAGTACCCCCGCCCCCCCTTGATGCGTGGCTCCAGCAACGCGCCGACACTGGTCTCGGGGACGACCTGGAGGGCGAGGCGCAGGGCGATCCAGATGAAGACAGTGGAACTCCTGCAGCATTGAATGGTTCAACACATCCTAGACCGGAGCCCCACACCTCAGACTCCTGGAGCGGACCAGCCACCACCGGCCTGAGGAGAGACATACGGAACGAGGGGTTAATACGGTAGAAGCTGTATCCTATAACAATGCTCTTTCACTCTCCTCAGGACATTACATGGCCTCACAAACCGCGGAGGGGCAGGTTTTGGGTCGAGAGCCAGACCCTGCATTCTGCATTCTGCACTCTGCATTCTCTTTTTGGCACACCACGGCCCGCTGAAGGTGAACACAGGCAGCTTCCCATGTCTCTTCCCTGCGTCTGAACCAGTCGTCCACCGCAGGAGCCTCGGTCTGACTCTGATTCCAAGGCACCACAACCTGCTGGTACCCCAGTACGCACTGGAAGAGAGAGCGGTTAGTGGAGGAGTAGTGAAGCGAGTTCTGCGCCATCTCGGCCCAAGGCACGAACGCCGCCCACTCCCCCGACCGGTCCTGGCAATAGCACCGCAGAAACCTGCCCACATCCTGGTGAAACCCCGAAGTAAGGCTGACCGAGACCCCCGGACGTTCCATGAACACCTTCCAGACCCTAGACGTGAACTGGGGACCTCGATCAGACACTATATCCTCAGGCACACCGTAGTGCCGGAAGACGTGTGTAAACAAGGCCCCCGAAGTCTGTAGGGCTGTAGGGAGACCGGGCAGAGGGAGGAGACGACAGGACTTAGAGAACCGATCCACAACAACCAGGATCGTGGTGTTACCCTGTGTGGGGGGAAGATTGGTAGGAAAATCTACCGACAGGTGCGACCAAGGCCGTTGTGGAACGGGTAAGGGGTGTAGCTTCCCTCTGGGCAGGTGCCTAGGAGCCTTACACTGGGCGCACGCTAAATCACACTGCATATGCTTAAAGTACAGGAAACATAAACCTTCACATCCTTAGCCAAGGTAGGCCACCAGTAACTCCCGCTCAAACAGTGCACTGTCCGACCGATCCCAGAAGGACCAGAGGAGGGTGACGTGTGGGCCCAATAGATCAACCGGTCACTAACAGCAGACGGGATGTACAGGTGCCTAGCGAGACACTGTACGGGAGTGGGCTCTGCACGTTACGCCTGATCACAGTCTGCGTCCAGCTCCCACACTAACGGCGCCAACTGGCAGGAGGTGGGAGTATGGGGTTGGGATACATGGGCTGCTCATCTGTATCATACAGCCGGGACAGTGTGTCTGCCTTCACATTCTGGAAGCCTGGTCTATAGGAAAGGGTGAAAACAGAGCCCTCAATAGAACAATAAATCAATGGGTAAAAAAAAAAAACGTTACACACCAGCTTAACGTGCACAAGCAGTACAATAAACAATTCCGTACAAGGACATGGGGGGAACAGAGGGTTAAATACACAACATGTAATGATGGAA
The DNA here is from genome assembly GCF_013265735.2 of Oncorhynchus mykiss. NCBI lineage: Eukaryota > Metazoa > Chordata > Actinopteri > Salmoniformes > Salmonidae > Oncorhynchus > Oncorhynchus mykiss. Next base: position 55,906,053 of record NC_048582.1, on the reverse strand, counting down.
TTGAAACCAGGTGTGAGGGAAGACAAGGCAAAACAAATGGAAAATGAAAGGTGGATCAGCGATGGCTAGAAGACCGGTGACGTCGACCGCCGAATGCCGCCCGAAGAAGGAGTGGGACTGACTTCGGAAGAAGTCGTGACAGCGGCAATTGTATACATTCAATTTGCCCGGCGAACAGCTGTCAGTACCTACAATTTAGCCAGCACAGTGTACAGCACTGAGCCATTCGTTACCAAGAGCGAACATCTTGCATACTGTACTACACAATGCTACACATCACGTTTTAGCGTCATCAGCACGGTGTAGTGTACAGCTGCACTGGAGCCATTCACACACAGGCCTGTAACTAGGTCAGGCTCCTCACTGCCTCAAGAATCTATTAATATCATCAAAAATGCATCATACCAGCCAGGGTTCTCACTGAGACCCTACACTCTTACTATTCCCCCTAGTCTCACCGTTGACTCTTACATGCAGTATATAAAAAAATATATAAAAATATCTTTCTGTGCTTTATCCTCAAAGGATCAGTCCATTCAAAGTGTTTGAGAGGCTCCTTGACAAGGAACGTATCCCAGAGTGCTTTGCAAATCAGGGTCTGGAGGAGGAAGTGTCAAATGGTGTTTTCCCTTTTATCTTTTTTTTTTGCATTCTGCCCAATTCAGGAAGTGTTTATCCATTGTTTCAATTCTCTACTCTCTTACACTTTTAGAAAAAAAGGTGCTATCTAGAAACTTAAAGGGTTCTTCGGCTGTCCCCATAGGAGAACCCTTGGGTCCATGTAGAACCCTCTGGGGGGGTGTCCATGTAGAACCCTCTGGAATCCAAAACGGTTCTCCTATGGGGACAGCCAAAGAACGCTTTAGAAAACTTTTTTTCTAAGAGTGTACCTTCCATCGCCTGCCTGGCGGGACCTTTGATGTTCGTCTGAGCGTCAGTTGAGACGTGATCCAGTGATTAGAACACATGTCATCATTGGAAAACTGCTCAGAAGAGGGAAGCGGGAATGTTTGGATCACCTGTGAGCTTTCATCTGGTATTGAAGTTACCTTTAATAATGTTGAGAACCCTTGAAATCCACATCCAGGAAATGCTTTTTAAAAGGAGGGAATCAGCCCCAGCCTAGTAAACTATAGAGGATTACCTGCTTAGCTCAACCCATTCACACGCATTCTGTAGGGAGTTTATATGAGCTAGCAAACCAACTTTGTGTAGTTCATAGATGTGTTTATCAAATGTTATTGGGACATGATCAGGTATTAGCTTCATGCTCAGGGCAAACATGGAATCACTCCACCAGCCTCATCAATATGTTTTTCCGGGAGCTGGATCAATCGTTATTCCAGCAGAACTGTTTGCATTAAAATCCCCAAGAGGTTATGTAAATACATAAAAATATGTTGCTAAAGAACATTCATTCATTAAGGATTCTCATGTTTTACTTCATGGTGCTATAACAGATGACAGATGAGCCTGTGAGAAGGAAAATCTATCGAGCAGAACTTATTTGGGGTGTTAGCGTTGCCTACATATGACAAATGAGAACAACTTTACCAAACTCATACAACATTTATTGTAAGTGTGGACCCAACCCAGTTGAAGCACTGTTTTTATAGAATGGTGACTGCAGCTCAGATCATTACATTGAAACAGGTACCTTCCACCTTTATGTCTCACAGACAGAGGGGACTGTAACGATTCTCTTCTTGTGAAGTAGAGGCGGACCAAAGCGCAGCGTGGTGGTTGTTCATTGTATTTTATTTACGACACTATACATGAACAAACTAACGAAAAAACAAGAAACGTGAGAACTCAAAACCTAATACAGCCTATCTGGTGAACACTACACAAAGACAGGAACAATCACCCACAAACAAACAGTGAAACCCAGGCTACCTAAGTATGATTCTCAATCAGAGACAACTAATGACACCTGCCTCTGATTGAGAACCATACTAGGCCGAAAACATAGAACTGCCCCAAAACATAGAAAAACAAACATAGACTGCCCACCCAACTCACGCCCTGACCATACTAAATAAATACAAAAACAAAGGAAATAGAGGTCAGAACGTGACAGTACCCCCCCCCCAAAGGTGCGGACTCCGGCCGCAAAACCTTGACCTATAGGGGAGGGTCTGGGTGGGCGTCTGTCCGCGGTGGCGGCTCTGGCGCGGGACGCGGACCCCACTTCGCCATTGTCTCAGTCCGCCTTATTGTCCGCCTCCGTGGCTTACTCACCATGCCCACCCCTCTCAATGACCCCACTGGACAGAGGGGCTGCTTGGGACAGAGGGGCAGCTCGGGACAGAGGTGAAGCAGCTGCTCGGGACAGAGGGACAGCTGCTCGGGACAGAGGGACAGCTGCTCGGGACAGAGGGACAGCTGCTCGGGACAGAGGGGCAGCTGCTCGGGACAGAGGGGCAGCTGCTCTGGGCGGAGGGGCAGCTGCTCCGGGCGGAGGGGCAGCTGCTCCGGGCGGAGGGGCTCTAGCGGCCCCTGGCTGACTGGCGGCACTGGCGGCCCCTGGCTGACTGGCGGCACTGGCGGCCCCTGGTTGACTGGCGGCACTGGCGGCCCCTGGCTGACGGGCGGCACTGGCGGCCCCTGGCTGACGGGCGGCACTGGCGGCCCCTGGCTGACTGGCGGCACTGGCGGCCCCTGGCTGACTGGCGGCACTGGCGGCCCCTGGCTGACTGACGGCACTGGCGGCCCCTGGCTGACGGGCGGCACTGGCGGCCCCTGGCTGACGGGCGGCACTGGCGGCTCCTGGCTGACGGGCGGCATTGGCGGCTCCTGGCAGACGGGCGGCACTGGCGGCGCTGGGCAGACGGGCGGCACTGGCGGCGCTGGGCAGACGGGCGGCACTGGCGGCGCTGGGCAGACGGGCGGCACTGGCGGCGCTGGGCAGACGGGCGGCGCTGGCGGCGTTGGGCAGACGGGCGGCACTGGCGGCGCTGGGCAGACGGGCAGCGCTGGGCAGACGGGCGGCGCTGGCGCTGGGCAGACGGGAGGCTCCGGCAGAGGCGCCGGACAGGCGAGAGGCTCCGGCAGAGGCGCCGGACAGGCGAGAGGCTCCGGCAGAGGCGCCGGACAGGCGAGAGGCTCCGGCAGAGGCGCCGGACAGGCGGGAGGCTCCGGCAGAGGCGCCGGACAGGCGGGAGGCTCCGGCAGAGGCGCCGGACAGGCGGGAGGCTCCGGCAGAGGCGCCGGACAGGCGGGAGGCTCAGGCAGAGGCGCCGGACAGGCGGGAGGCTCCGGCAGCGGTGCCGGACAGGCGGGAGGCTCCGGCAGAGGCGCCGGACAGGCGGGAGGCTCCGGCAGAGGCGCCGGACAGGCGGGAGGCTCCGGCAGAGGCACCGGACAGACGGGAGACTCCGGCAGCGCTGGAGAGGAGGAAGGCTCTGGTAGCGCCGGAGAGGCGGGAGACTCCGGCAGCGCTGGAGAGGAGGAAGGCTCTGGACGGATGGGCCGGAGAGACAGCCTGGTACGGGGAGCTGCCACCAGAGGGCTGGGGTGTGGAGGTGGTGACGGATAGACCGGGCCGTGCAGGCGCACTGGAGCTCTTGAGCACCGAGCCTGCCCAACCTTACCCGGTTGAATGGTCCCGGTCGCCCTGCCAGTGCGGCGAGGTGGAATAGCCCGCACTGGGCTATGCAGGCGAACCGGGGACACCGTGCGCAAGGCTGGTGCCATGTAAGCCGGCCCAAGGAGACGCACTGGAGACCAGATGCGTAGAGCCGGCTTCATGGCACTTGGCTCGATGCCCACTCTAGCCCGGCCGATACGCGGAGCTGGAATGTACCGCACCGGGCTGTGCACCCGCACTGGGGACACCGTGCGCTCCACAGCATAACACGGTGCCTGCCCGGTCTCTCTAGCCCCCCTGTAACCACAGGAAGTTGGCTCAGGTCTCCTACCTGGCGTAGCCATACTCCCTGTTAGCCCCCCCCCCAAGAAATTTTTGGGGCTGACTCCCGGGCTTCCATCCACGACGCCGCGCTGCCTCCTCATACCAGCGCCTCTCCGCTTTCGCCGCCTCCAGTTCTTCTTTGGGACGGCGATATTCTCCTGGCTGAGCCCAGGGTCCTCTTCCGTCTAATTCGTCCTCCCATGTCCATACCTCCTCGCGCTGCTCCTGCTGCTGCTTTTTCCTTTGCCCATTACCACACCGCTTGGTCCTGTTGTGGTGGGTGATTCTGTAACGATTCTCTTCTTGTGAAGTAGAGGTGGACCAAAGCGCAGCGTGGTGGTTGTTCATTGTATTTTATTTACGACACTATACATGAACAAACTAACGAAAAAACAAGAAACGTGAGAACTCAAAACCTAATACAGCCTATCTGGTGAACACTACACAAAGACAGGAACAATCACCCACAAACAAACAGTGAAACCCAGGCTACCTAAGTATGATTCTCAATCAGAGACAACTAATGACACCTGCCTCTGATTGAGAACCATACTAGGCCGAAAACATAGAACTGCCCCAAAACATAGAAAAACAAACATAGACTGCCCACCCAACTCACGCCCTGACCATACTAAATAAATACAAAAACAAAGGAAATAGAGGTCAGAACGTGACAGGGACAGTAATTGTGCCTAGGTAATTATAAAGCTAAATCACACTGCATATGCTTAAAGTACACCAATCCTCATTCATTACAAGTGTGAGAGTGATGAAACGGTGTGACACAACCATTGTACACTGTATGCTTGGAAAATTAAGCATCTGGGAAATAGTGGACTTTAGTAGAAATCAAATCCAACCAATACGTTTATCCTCTCCAATACATTTCATGAATATCTTTTCCAAGCTGTCCAATACATGTGAGTGGACCATCACCGTGTGATAACAATGTTACCATCCAAAACCTTGTGCCAGATGCACAAACAGTACTACTTCATACTGTTGAAATACTCTGCCTAATGTTTGTCTGATAGAGCTTCGTTGTGAGGACAGGTGTTTGATGTCTATAGCTCTCATGTTGCCAGATGGATGTTCAAAGAGGGAATGGGACCGTTGATCACTCTGTAATAGTCAACTCCATTACCTTATGTTAGAGAGGCATTTTCAGCTCCAAGTCATTTGGCACAGAGGTCAGAATAATACATATCCCAGGTCTGAGCCCCTTTGGGCAAGAGTTGCACTGTTCTCAACTTAGTGCTTAAGATGTAATATTGGGAAAGTAAGTGGGTTTGTTAGAGTCTCTGTTTACCTCTCATTGTCTCTCTCTAAGCCTCCCTCCCACCTTATGTGTGTGTGTGTGTGTGTGTGTGTGTGTGTGTGTGTGTGTGTGTGTGTGTGTGTGTGTGTGTGTGTGTGTGTGTGTGTGTGTGTGTGTGTGTGTGTGTGTGTGTGTGCTTTAAGGACTAAACTCCTGCACACACACGCACACGCACAGACACACTCACTCACTCACTCACTCACTCACTCACTCACTCACTCACTCACTCACACCAACAAACACACACACACCAACAAACACACACACTCACACCAACAAACACACACACTCACACCAACAAACACACACACCAACAAACACACACACTCACACCAACAAACACACACACACCAACAAACACACACACACTCACACCAACAAACACACACACTCACACCAACAAACGCACCTACCTATTGTGATTGCTGTCCTGGTCCCGGCCTAATTGGCAATTAAACAGCGCTCACAAAGCAATCAGGCGGCAGCCAGGACAGCTGCGGCAGAGGGAAAATGAGCTTGTTTATAGTTTCACAAGCTTTAACTTCCAGATCTATTTTAGAGGAGAGCCATCAGAACGAGCTAGATGGGACCATTGTGTTTTTTCAGGACTTGATTGGGCCTAAGAGGTGCTTTTCTATGCTAAAGATCTCTGTGTTTTGTGAGTGTGTGTATAGGTGTTTGTGTGGTCATGATGGCGAGTAAACTGTGGGTTACCCCTGACAATTTTTCCAAGCGGTTGGGGATTATTGAAAATAACAATAATTATTCCTGATTCTGAAGTGATTTTAGTAAACGGTGCGTTTGTGTTAGCGATAGAGAATGAGGAAGTGATTAGTGTGTGTGTGTGTGTGTGTGTGTGTGTGTGTGTGTGTGTGTGTGTGTGTGTTGAGAGGGAGGGTATTTTATCCATACAGTGTATTTCTTCCCGGATTCTGTTCTGATCAGTATTTGTATGTCTTTTAGCTCTTAGTCATTTCTTTGAAGTTATTTGTAAATGTGTTGTCAGAATGGGGGATAATTAGGAAACATTCATTAAATGCAGGCTTTAGCAGCATCAAGTCTTAGTCACAAAGATGCTATTAAGAGGAGAAACTGGACATCACTCCGCTAAAGTTGGATACAGTACGCTCTCTCTTTCTCTCTCTCAATATGGGTGATAGCCTAAAGTTAGATACAGCACGGATCTCTCAATGTGGGTGATATGCAGAAGGTAGATACAGTACCGCTCTCACTTTCTCTCTCTCAATATGGGTGATACGCTAAAGTTAAATACAGTACCGCTCTCTCTTTCTCTCTCTCTCAATATGGGTGATACGCTAAAGTTAAATACAGTACCGCTCTCTCGTTCTCTCTCTCAAAGTGGGTGATATGCTAAGAGTAGATACAGTACTGCTCTCTCAATGTGGGTGATATGCTAAAGTAATATACAGTACCGATCTATCTTTCTCTCTTTCAATATGGGTGATATGCTAAATATGGGTAATTTGCTAAAGAGCGGCACTGTATATAACTTTAGCATATTACCCACATTGCGAGAGAAAAAGAGAGAGCGGTACTGTATCTATATTTAGCATATCACCCATATTGAGAGAGAGAAAGAGAGTTAGACACATTACCGCTCTCTCGTTCTCTCTCTCAATGTGGGTAATATGCCAAAGTTAGATACGGTACCGCTCTCTCTTCCTCTCTCAATGTGGGTGATATGCTAAAGATAGATACAGTACCGCTCGCTAAATGTGGGTGATATGCCAAAGTTAGATACAGTACCACTCTCTCAATAAGGGTGACATGCTATTGTTAAATATAGTTCCATTCTCTTTTTCTCTCTCTCAATGTGGGTGATATGCTAAAGAGAGATACAGTACCGCTCTCTCTTTCGCTCTCTCAATATGGGTGATATGCTAAAGTTAGATATAGTACCGCTCTCTCTTTCTCTCTCTCAATATGGGTGATATGCTAAAGATAGATACAGTACCGCTCGCTCAATGTGGGTGATATGCTAATGTTAGAAACAGTACCGCTCTCTAAATGTGGGTGATATGCTAAAGTTAGATGCAGTACCACTCTCTCGTTCTCTCTCTCAATATGGGTGATATGCTAAAGAAAGATACAGTACTGCTCTCTCTTTCGCTCTCTCAATATGGGTGATATGCTAAAGTTAGATAGAGTACCGCTCTCTCTTTCTCTCTCTCTCAATATAGGGGGATATGCCAAAGATAGATACAGTATCGCTCTCTCAATGTGGGTGATATGCTAACGGTAGATACAGTACCACTTTCTCTCTCTCAATATGGGTGATATGCTAAAGATAGATACAGTACCGCTCTCTCAATGTGGGTGATATGCTAACGGTAGATACAGTACCGCTCTCTAAATGTGGGTGATATGTTAAAATTATATACAGTACCGCTCTCTCAATGTGGGTGATATGCTAAAGTTAGATACAGTACCGCTCTCTCAATGTGGGTGATATGCTAAAGTTAGATACAGTACCGCTCTCTCAATGTGGGTGATATGCTAAAGTTATATACTGTACCGCTCTCTCGTTCTCTCTCTCAATGTGGGTGATATGCTAAAGGTAGATACTGTACCACTTTCTCTCTCTCAATATTGGTGATATGCTAAAGTTAGATACAGTACAGCTCTCTACATGTGGGTGAAATGCTAAAGTTAGATACAATATCGCTCTCTCTGTCTCTCTCTCAATGTGGGTGATATGCTAAAGTTAGTTACAGTACCGCTCTCTCTTTCTCTCTCTCAATATGGGTGATATGCTAAAGATAGATACAGTACCGCTCTCTCTTTCTCTCTCTCAATATGGGTGATATGCTAAAGATAGATATAGTACCGCTCTCTCTTTCTCTCTCTCAATTTGGGTGATATGCTAAAGTTAGATACAGTACCGCTCTCTCTTTCTCTCTCTCAATATTGGTGATATGCTAAAGATATATATAGTACCGCTCTCTCTTTCTCTCTCTCAATTTGGGTGATATGCTAAAGATAGATATAGTACCGCTCTCTCTTTCTCTCTCTCAATTTGGGTGATATGTTAAAGTTAGATACATTACCGCTCTCTCTTTCTCTCTCTCAATATGGGTGATATGCTAAAGATAGATACAGTACCGCTCGCTCAATGTGGGTGATATGCTAATGTTAGAAACAGTACCGCTCTCGGGGGATGGTAGGGGACGCCATGTGCGACTGACGTGTTTTCCGTTTGCTCCCGTGGTATTCTTAAAGTTTATGTGAATTCTGCAGCAAAACCATATTTATTTTCAAATATTAATTTGGTGATCCCTTTCCGTAAAAACCAAGACTACTTTGCTTCTGAATGTCAGCATGTCGACCAAACATAAGGCCAAGAACATGACTTTGAGAAAACCCGGCCTACAAGACCCGCTCTCATCACCGCCCTCTTGGCCTGGCGGCGCTGAAATGAACATTCTCGAGGCCATCAAACTACTACGCTCTGAGATAGTTGAAATGAAAACACAGGTGGTTGCTACGATTGAGGCCAGAATACAGGAGGTTTCTGATACTTTAAAAGCAGATTTAACCATCCTGCGGAACGAGACTGTGCCGGCAATTACATCACTCAAAACAACAACTGCGTCACACACTACAAAGATTGCAGCACTGGAGGCCTCCGCTACTAATGTCTCCGATTTAACTACATCCCTGGAGGCTGAAGTTAAACGCCTAGCTGCGGATTTGAAAAAGGTGAGGGAGAGCTGTGTGAGTTTAGAGGGATTCTCTCGCCGCAATAATCTGAGGCTTGTATCAGTCCCAGAGTCCGCGGAAATGCATCGCGCCACGGATTTCGTTTCAGGGCTGCTGAAGGATGTTCTTGCCTTAGATGAAAAGCCCCTGATTGATCGAGCCCACCGGTCGCTGCGCCCAAAGCCCCGGGATGGGGAGAGGCCCCGTGACATAATTCTTCGAGTGCACTTTTTTCATGAGAAGATGGAGATCCTCCGATGAGCCCGCAATACCACTCTGAGCTTTCAAGGACAGAGCTTTTCCATATACCAGGACTACTCCCCCACTGTTTCCAGGCAGCGTGCAGCTTTCGGACAGGCCAAACGAGTACTTCGGGACCATCCAAGTGTGAAGTATGGACTGCGATTCCCAGCCCGTTTATGGATATCTCATGAGGGTAAAGACCACACATTTGAATCTCCGGAGGAGGCTATGGCTCACATTCAACTTCACATCAAGAAGTCTTGAATATGCTCACAGTTTAGCAACTGTTGCTTGCGAACTGTGGATAGTAAGTACCCCACTTGTGGTACAATTATGTTTAGATATAACAGGCTAGTCTTGTATAGTTGGTGAACTATTCAGGCTTATTTGATGTGATCTAATGTTTTGATCATCTAGTGTGCGTGCCTTATCTCGCTCACCTATTTAGTTTGTTTACACATTGTCTCAGTGACTCAAAATATTTTTGGTTATTTGTTTACTGCATCCGTTTGCATTGACCCAGTAAACAGTAAATGTCTCCCGAGGCTACACGGTTTCTGGGGCCTCACTTTAATTTTAAAAGTTTTGAGCGTCATTTAAGCCCAGCAAACGTTCAACGTTGCGCAGACGTAGTTTTTTGGGATTGGTTGTAAGCTGTCTCAGCTTCAATTAGACTACTATTATAATTACTATTATTTTTGATTGTCTTACTACGATTTCCTTACTTCAAATTAGATTTTTGGCTGAGAGCCTTTATACATTTTATTTATTTTCTCTCAATGCCTGTTATAAGACGGGGAATACAATTATATACATCTACAAGTGGTGCTTTTGTCATTCCGTTTGCACAGGGGATTCGCCTTTTTTTTATTTGAAAAAAATACATACAAATCTTTCTTTTTGCTGCTTGATCCACTAACAAAACGCGACTTTAAAGAGCGGGACTGTGGGTTTAGGTTTAAGACCGCACTCTCACAGACATACTGTGCGAAGAGAACATGTTCTATTTAGGCTTGTACCTCGTTTGGGGAGGTATTGTCTGGGATGGGGGGAGGGGATGGGGGGGCAGGTTTAATTGTTCAGTTCTAATGTTGTCATTCTGTCTTTTTAGGTTTTTTTTCTGTACTTTTTCCAAACATTTACCACCGTACATTATTACTCTGAGACAAGTTATTCTGGGGGTTTTGGGCGCTCATTGCTTTTCCATTCTATGCTCTAATGACAGGGATGAATAACGGGAATGCCCAGAGGGGCCGAAATAATACGATCAAGTACATTTCTTGGAATACCAAAGGGGTTAACAACCCAGTGAAGCGTAAGAGGGTGTTGACACACTTAAAGGGTTTGAATGCAAATATTGCATTTCTACAAGAGACTCACTTGAGGACTGGTGAGCATTTTAGGATGCGTAAGGACTGGGTTGGTCAAGTGTTCCACTCAAACTTTCATAGTAAATCAAGAGGTGCTGCTATTCTGGTTGATAAGGCTACTCCCTTTGTAGCTTCTGAGGTTATTACTGATCCTAAGGGACGATACGTCATAGTAACCGGTGAACTGTTTTCTACCCCTCTTGTTTTGGCTAGTGTTTATGCTCCCAATTGGGATGACACAAGTTTCATTTCTTCCTTTCTGTCTGCTATTCCCAATTTAGATTCTCATTTGTTGATTTTAGGGGGGATTTCAACTGTAAAATGTCCCCAGTTCTTGACAAGTCCTCACAAACAAATACAGGCCCATCTAAATGTGCCCTACTTATTCAATCCTTTCTTCAGAAATATGCTATGTTTGAGGCCTGGCGTTTCCTACATCCTACAGATAGACAGTATTCCTTTTATTCTCATGTTCATCAAACATACTCCCGGATTGATTACTTCTTTTTGGACAAAAAACTTCTGCCTAACCTTCGGCAGTGTACTTACGAGAGTATTGTTATCTCTGACCATTCACCATTAGTGCTTGAACTAGAGTTTCCCCAGCGACCTCCTAGGTGTTATCAATGGCGTCTCAACCCCATTTTACTCTCAGATAAGGAGTTTGTCAATTTCATTTCTTCTGAAATTACATTATTCCTAGAAATTAATTCAACACCAGGTATGTCCTGCTCTACCATATGGGAGTCTCTCAAAGCATACCTACGTGGCCAAATTATTTCTTATACAGCCAACCAAAACAGAGTTCGCTCCCAGCAACTTCGGGACCTGAGCGAGTCCATAGCCACATTGGATGAGAAGTATGCTACGGATCCTTCCTCTGATCTGCATAAAGAGCGCCAACTACTCCAATCTGAATTTGATGAGCTTTCTACCAGGCAAGCTGAACAGTTACTCTTGCGAGCTCGATACAAAGTCTATGAACAAGGCGACAAGGCCAGTAAACTCCTTGCACATCAGATCCGTAAATCTGAGGCCTCACGTTTAATCCCACAAATAAGGACCCTGTCTGGTGCCACCACAGTTATACATAAAGAGATCAATGATCAATTTAAACAATTTTACTCTGCGCTATACACCTCTGAATCCCCTCAAGACCCTTCGCTGATTAACTCCTTCTTTAATGGCTTGAATATGCCTTCAATTGATACAGACTCCCATGACTGTCTAGAAGAAGAATTTACGCTTGAGGAGATTGCAACAGCAGTGTCCGCAATGAAAAGTGGTAAATCACCGGGTCCGGACGGTTTTCCAACCGAATTTTACAGGACGTTTTCTGGTCTGCTTTGCCCATTCTTGTCCCGACTATTTGCAGAGTGCCTGAATACTTCAAAGCTGCCGCCTAGTCTTTATCAGGCTTCAATCTCATTACTACTAAAGAAAAACAAAGACCCCCTGGAATGTGGATCCTATCGCCCAATCTCGCTTTTAAACTGTGATTACAAAATCCTAGCTAAGCTTTTAGCCATCCGTATGGAAGGCTTGCTGCACCAAGTAATACACTCTGACCAGACTGGCTTTGTGAGAAATAGGCATTTATTTTTCAATATTAGGCGCCTTATGAATATACTGTACTCCCCAGCGTCGGAGGACCCGGAGGTGGTGGTCTCACTTGATGCCGAAAAAGCGTTTGACCGCGTTGAGTGGGATTACCTAACAGCTGCCCTTTATAGATTTGGCTTTGGCCCCAAATTCATTGCGTGGATAAAGATTCTTTATTTTTCCCCCATGGCTTCGGTACGGACCAATAACTTGTCCTCTGACTATTTTCCCTTGCACCGCGGATCCAGACAGGGTTGCACACTCTCCCCCTTGCTGTTTGCTTTGGCAATCGAGCCTCTTGCCATTGCACTACGCTCTAATGATGCCATTCAAGGCATAATCAGGGCGGGCTGGGAGCAGAAAGTCTCGCTATATGCTGACGACCTCCTTTTGTTTATCTCCAACCCCGATACCTCATTGCCACGTGCCCTATCTGTTCTTAAAAAGTTTGGATCAATCTCAGGGTACAAGCTGAATCTATGCAAGAGTGAGCTCTTTCCGGTAAACAAGGCTGCTTTAAAGTGCTCTTTCACAAGTTCTCAGTTTAGGATTGTCCGGGATCAATTCACTTACTTGGGAGTAAAAGTGACAAGGAAATATTCAAATTTGTTTCAGGAAAACTTTGTTGCTCTAGCAGACAGATTGAAACAATCTTTTACTTTTTGGAATTCGCTACCCCTTTCTCTTGTCGGAAGGATTAATGTCATTAAAATGAATGTGTTGCCCAAATTTTTATATTTATTTCAATGTTTACCCATTTTTATTCCAAAATCTTTTTTTATTTCACTGGATCAAACATTCATGCATTTTATTTGGAATGGCAAGGTACCACGGATTGGTAGAAAACATTTACAGAAGCCTAGGTCATTGGGGGGTTTAGCTTTACCAAATTTTCAGACATACTACTGGGCTGCAAATTTCAGAGCCGTTCTGTATTGGCTGCAGACTGATCCTACTGGTCCTAGACCACTCTGGGCCCAGATGGAGTCTGAATCGTGTAAACCTGCAGCACTTTCCTCTGTGCTGTGCTCGTCTCTCCCAGTGTCCCTAGGCAAAAGGTGTGCCAACCCAATTGTAAAGCAGTCTCTTAAAATTTGGAATCAGTTCCGTTTAGCCTTTAGCCTCCGAGGCTTTTCTCTATCAGGCCCAATCAATCAGAACATTTTATTTCCTCCATCTTTGAATGATGGGGCTTTTGGCATTTGGCACTCACTAGGCCTTTCCTCGCTAGCCCAATTATTCTTTGATGATACATTTGCCTCTTTTTCTCAGCTGCAGGAAAAGTTCAATCTCCCCCAATCCCACTTTTTCCGCTATCTCCAGACTAGAAACTTTGTCAGGGCTAACACACCTGGATTTCCCAATAGGCCTGCGAATACTGCCATAGAGAGCATCTTGGAGCTGAACAAGCTTCCTAGAGGCGCAATTTCAGATGTATATGCAATCATTCATGACCTACAGAACCCTTCTCTGGTGCCTTTAAAGACTCGATGGGAAAAGGATTTGGGGGAGGAACTTGGGGAAGACGCCTGGGAATCTGTGCTGCGCAGGGTACACTCGTCCTCTTTTAGCACTAGACACAGCCTCATTCAATTCAAGGTGGTTCACCGTATCCACTGGTCGGGGGCCAAACTTGGAAGAATATTCTCTGATTTTGATCCTACCTGTGTCAGATGTAAGGTGGAACCAGCCACACTGTTGCATATGTTTTGGGGCTGTCATAAACTGTCAGGTTTCTGGGAATTAATATTTAAATGTTTCTCTGATATATATGACACTGTTATAGATCCGTCTCCCCTTACAGCCCTTTTTGGAGTACTGCCCATGGGTACCCCCCTATCAAGAATCCAGTCGGACACTGTTGCTTATACAACTCTTTTAGCTAGACGGCTAATACTACAGACCTGGAAGATGGCAGCTCCCCCATCTTATAAATATTGGGTGAGGGATGTGTTGTGCTCTCTGAAACTAGAAAAAATTAAATTCAATTCACGTGGGAACCCCAAACTGTTTGATGAGGCTTGGGCTCCATTCCGGTCTTACTTTAAACAGTCCATCCTCTGATGGCATTCCAATTAATACTAAAATATGTCTGTGACTTAAGGGTTGGAGGAGCTTCTCTCTGTGTTTTTGCTGGGGGGGGGGTATTAAGGTCCATGTGCTTATTGATTGTGGTCCGCAGATGCCTTGTTCATCTTGCCCAGGCAGAGACTGAAGTGTTAGCTTGTTTTTCCCAGTTATTTTTACATTTTGTTCACGCCTACATGAATAATCATTTTATTTTTTTATTTTAAAGCATTGTAAACTTTTTTTTTTTGTCCAGTGGATGGTCGGTCTGTGGCCATGACTCTCTGTGAGTGGTTGCATTTCTCCACCCTTATCCCTTGACTGTTTATAGGAACAATGGTGAGGTGTTTGCTCTCTCCCTGTACTATAGATTGCCCTTTAACCTCTGTAGCCTTCTGCCTGGTGTGTTTAACTTGTCTAAAGTATAGTATCTTTAAAGCTATTTTTTTATTTGTATTTTTATTTGTATATTTTTTTCTAGTTGAGTATATTATTTATATTGCTTTGTCTTGTCTGTGTGTGTGTATGGTCAAAACTTAATAAACAGAGTTAAAGAAATAAATAAATTAAAAAAAATAAACTGGGCCTGAACATTTCTAAAACTAAAAAAAAAACTAAAAAATAAAAAAAAACAGTACCGCTCTCTAAATGTGGGTGATATGCTAAAGTTAGATGCAGTACCACTCTCTCGTTCTCTCTCTCAATATGGGTGATATGCTAAAGAAAGATACAGTACTGCTCTCTCTTTCGCTCTCTCAATATGGGTGATATGCTATAATTAGATACAGTACCGCTCTCTAAATGTGGGTGATATGCTAAAGTTATATACAGTAACGCTCTCTCAATGTGGGTGATATGCTAAAGTTAGATACAGTACCGCTCTCTCAATGTGGGTGATATGCTAAAGTTAGATACAGTACCGCTCTCTCAATGTGGGTGATATTCTAAAGTCAGATACAGTACCGCTCTCTCAATCTCTCTCTCTCTCTCAATGTGGGTAATATGCTAAAGATAGATACAGTGCCGCTCTCTCAATGTGGGTGATATGCTAAAGTTAGATACAGTGCCACTCTCTCAATGTGGGTGATATGCTAAAGTTAGATACAGTACCGCTCTCTCGTTCTCTCTCTCAATGTGGGTAATATGCTAAAGATAGATACAGTGCCGCTCTCTCAATGTGGGTAATATGCTAAAGTTAGATACAGTACCGCTCTCTAAATGTTGATGATATGCTAAAGTTATATACTGTACCGCTCTCTAGTTCTCTCTCTCAATGTGGGTGATATGCTAAAGTTAAATACAGTACAGCTCTCTCTTTCTCTCTCTCAATTTGGGTGATATGTTAAAGTTAGATACAGTACCGCTCTCTCTTTCTCTCTCTCAATATGGGTGATATGCTAAAGATAGATACAGTACCGCTCTCTCTTTCTCTCTCTCAATTTGGGTGATATGCTAAAGTTAGATACAGTACCGCTCTCTCTTTCTCTCTCTCAATTTGGGTGATATGCTAAAGTTATATACAGTACCGCTCTCTCGTTCTCTCTCTCAATATGGGTGATATGCTAAAGATAGATACAGTACCGCTCTCTCAATGTGGGTGATATGCTAACGGTAGATACAGTACCGCTCTCTAAATGTGGGTGATATGCTAAAGTTATATACAGTACCGCTCTCTCAATGTGGGTGATATGCTAAAGTTAGATACAGTACCACTCTCTCAATGTGGGTGATATGCTAATGGTAGATACAGTACCGCTCTCTAAATATGGGTGATATGCTAAAGTTATATACAGTACCGCTCTCTCAATGTGGGTGACATGCTAAAGTTAGATACAGTACCGCTCTCTCAATGTGGGTGATATGCTAAAGTTAGACACAGTACCGCTCTCTCAATGTGGGTGATATGCTAAAGTTAGATACAGTACCGATCTCTCAATGTGGGTGATATGCTAAAGTTAGATACAGTACCGCTCTCTCTTTCTCTCTCTCAATATGGGTGATATGCTAAAGATAGATACAGTACCGCTCTCCCAATGTGGCTGATATGCTAACAGTAGATACAGTACCGCTCTCTAAATGTGGGTGATATGCTAAAGTTATATACAGTACCGCTCTCTCGTTCTCTCTCTCAATATGGGTGATATGCTAAAGATAGATACAGTACCTCTCTCTCAATGTGGGTGATATGCTAAAGTTAGATACAGTACCGCTCTCTCTTTCTCTCTCTCAATTTGGGTGATATGCTAAAGTTAGATACAGTAACGCTCTCTCTTTTTCTCTCTCAATATGGGTGATATGCTAAAGATAGATACAGTACCACTCTCTCAATGTGGGTGATATGCTAAAGATAGATACAGTACCGCCCTCTGAATTTGGGTGATATGCTAAAGGTAGATACAGTACCGCTCTCTCTTTCTCTCTCTCAATATTGGTGATATGCTAAAGATAGATACAGTACCACTCTCTCAATGTGGCTGATATGCTAACGGTAGATACAGTACCGCTCTCTAAATGTGGGTGATATGCTAAAGTTATATACAGTACCGCTCTCTCGTTCTCTCTCTCAATATGGGTGATATGCTAAAGATAGATACAGTACCGCTCTCTCAATGTGGGTGATATGCTAACGGTAGATACAGTACCGCTCTCTAAATGTGGGTGATATGCTAAAGTTATATACAGTACCGCTCTCTCAATGTGGGTGATATGCTAAAGTTAGATACAGTACCACTCTCTCAATGTGGGTGATATGCTAATGGTAGATACAGTACCGCTCTCTAAATATGGGTGATATGCTAAAGTTATATACAGTACCGCTCTCTCAATGTGGGTGACATGCTAAAGTTAGATACAGTACCGCTCTCTCAATGTGGGTGATATGCTAAAGTTAGACACAGTACCGCTCTCTCAATGTGGGTGATATGCTAAAGTTAGATGCAGTACCACTCTCTCGTTCTCTCTCTCAATATGGGTGATATGCTAAAGAAAGATACAGTACTGCTCTCTCTTTCGCTCTCTCAATATGGGTGATATGCTATAATTAGATACAGTACCGCTCTCTAAATGTGGGTGATATGCTAAAGTTATATACAGTAACGCTCTCTCAATGTGGGTGATATGCTAAAGTTAGATACAGTACCGCTCTCTCAATGTGGGTGATATGCTAAAGTTAGATACAGTACCGCTCTCTCAATGTGGGTGATATTCTAAAGTTAGATACAGTACCGCTCTCTCGATCTCTCTCTCTCTCTCAATGTGGGTAATATGCTAAAGATAGATACAGTGCCGCTCTCTCAATGTGGGTGATATGCTAAAGTTAGATACAGTACCACTCTCTCAATGTGGGTGATATGCTAAAGTTAGATACAGTACCGCTCTCTCGTTCTCTCTCTCAATGTGGGTAATATGCTAAAGATAGATACAGTGCCGCTCTCTCAATGTGGGTAATATGCTAAAGTTAGATACAGTACCGCTCTCTAAATGTTGATGATATGCTAAAGTTATATACTGTACCGCTCTCTAGTTCTCTCTCTCAATGTGGGTGATATGCTAAAGTTAAATACAGTACAGCTCTCTCTTTCTCTCTCTCAATTTGGGTGATATGTTAAAGTTAGATACAGTACCGCTCTCTCTTTCTCTCTCTCAATATGGGTGATATGCTAAAGATAGATACAGTACCGCTCTCTCTTTCTCTCTCTCAATTTGGGTGATATGCTAAAGTTAGATACAGTACCGCTCTCTCTTTCTCTCTCTCAATTTGGGTGATATGCTAAAGTTATATACAGTACCGCTCTCTCGTTCTCTCTCTCAATATGGGTGATATGCTAAAGATAGATACAGTACCGCTCTCTCAATGTGGGTGATATGCTAACGGTAGATACAGTACCGCTCTCTAAATGTGGGTGATATGCTAAAGTTATATACAGTACCGCTCTCTCAATGTGGGTGATATGCTAAAGTTAGATACAGTACCACTCTCTCAATGTGGGTGATATGCTAATGGTAGATACAGTACCGCTCTCTAAATATGGGTGATATGCTAAAGTTATATACAGTACCGCTCTCTCAATGTGGGTGACATGCTAAAGTTAGATACAGTACCGCTCTCTCAATGTGGGTGATATGCTAAAGTTAGACACAGTACCGCTCTCTCAATGTGGGTGATATGCTAAAGTTAGATACAGTACCGATCTCTCAATGTGGGTGATATGCTAAAGTTAGATACAGTACCGCTCTCTCTTTCTCTCTCTCAATATGGGTGATATGCTAAAGATAGATACAGTACCGCTCTCCCAATGTGGCTGATATGCTAACAGTAGATACAGTACCGCTCTCTAAATGTGGGTGATATGCTAAAGTTATATACAGTACCGCTCTCTCGTTCTCTCTCTCAATATGGGTGATATGCTAAAGATAGATACAGTACCTCTCTCTCAATGTGGGTGATATGCTAAAGTTAGATACAGTACCGCTCTCTCTTTCTCTCTCTCAATTTGGGTGATATGCTAAAGTTAGATACAGTAACGCTCTCTCTTTTTCTCTCTCAATATGGGTGATATGCTAAAGATAGATACAGTACCACTCTCTCAATGTGGGTGATATGCTAAAGATAGATACAGTACCGCCCTCTGAATTTGGGTGATATGCTAAAGGTAGATACAGTACCGCTCTCTCTTTCTCTCTCTCAATATTGGTGATATGCTAAAGATAGATACAGTACCACTCTCTCAATGTGGCTGATATGCTAACGGTAGATACAGTACCGCTCTCTAAATGTGGGTGATATGCTAAAGTTATATACAGTACCGCTCTCTCGTTCTCTCTCTCAATATGGGTGATATGCTAAAGATAGATACAGTACCGCTCTCTCAATGTGGGTGATATGCTAACGGTAGATACAGTACCGCTCTCTAAATGTGGGTGATATGCTAAAGTTATATACAGTACCGCTCTCTCAATGTGGGTGATATGCTAAAGTTAGATACAGTACCACTCTCTCAATGTGGGTGATATGCTAATGGTAGATACAGTACCGCTCTCTAAATATGGGTGATATGCTAAAGTTATATACAGTACCGCTCTCTCAATGTGGGTGACATGCTAAAGTTAGATACAGTACCGCTCTCTCAATGTGGGTGATATGCTAAAGTTAGACACAGTACCGCTCTCTCAATGTGGGTGATATGCTAAAGTTAGATGCAGTACCACTCTCTCGTTCTCTCTCTCAATATGGGTGATATGCTAAAGAAAGATACAGTACTGCTCTCTCTTTCGCTCTCTCAATATGGGTGATATGCTATAATTAGATACAGTACCGCTCTCTAAATGTGGGTGATATGCTAAAGTTATATACAGTAACGCTCTCTCAATGTGGGTGATATGCTAAAGTTAGATACAGTACCGCTCTCTCAATGTGGGTGATATGCTAAAGTTAGATACAGTACCGCTCTCTCAATGTGGGTGATATTCTAAAGTTAGATACAGTACCGCTCTCTCGATCTCTCTCTCTCTCTCAATGTGGGTAATATGCTAAAGATAGATACAGTGCCGCTCTCTCAATGTGGGTGATATGCTAAAGTTAGATACAGTACCACTCTCTCAATGTGGGTGATATGCTAAAGTTAGATACAGTACCGCTCTCTCGTTCTCTCTCTCAATGTGGGTAATATGCTAAAGATAGATACAGTGCCGCTCTCTCAATGTGGGTAATATGCTAAAGTTAGATACAGTACCGCTCTCTAAATGTTGATGATATGCTAAAGTTATATACTGTTTCGCTCTCTAGTTCTCTCTCTCAATGTGGGTGATATGCTAAAGTTAAATACAGTACAGCTCTCTCTTTCTCTCTCTCAATTTGGGTGATATGTTAAAGTTAGATACAGTACCGCTCTCTCTTTCTCTCTCTCAATATGGGTGATATGCTAAAGATAGATACAGTACCGCTCTCTCTTTCTCTCTCTCAATTTGGGTGATATGCTAAAGTTAGATACAGTACCGCTCTCTCTTTCTCTCTCTCAATTTGGGTGATATGCTAAAGATAGATACAGTACCGCTCTCTCAATGTGGGTGATATGCTAACGGTAGATACAGTACCGCTCTCTAAATGTGGGTGATATGCTAAAGTTATATACAGTACCGCTCTCTCAATGTGGGTGATATGCTAACGGTAGATACAGTACCGCTCTCTAAATGTGGGTGATATGCTAAAGTTATATACAGTACCGCTCTCTCAATGTGGGTGATATGCTAAAGTTAGATACAGTACCACTCTCTCAATGTGGGTGATATGCTAATGGTAGATACAGTACCGCTCTCTAAATATGGGTGATATGCTAAAGTTATATACAGTACCGCTCTCTCAATGTGGGTGACATGCTAAAGTTAGATACAGTACCGCTCTCTCAATGTGGGTGATATGCTAAAGTTAGACACAGTACCGCTCTCTCAATGTGGGTGATATGCTAAAGTTAGATACAGTACCGATCTCTCAATGTGGGTGATATGCTAAAGTTAGATACAGTACCGCTCTCTCTTTCTCTCTCTCAATATGGGTGATATGCTAAAGATAGATACAGTACCGCTCTCCCAATGTGGCTGATATGCTAACAGTAGATACAGTACCGCTCTCTAAATGTGGGTGATATGCTAAAGTTATATACAGTACCGCTCTCTCGTTCTCTCTCTCAATATGGGTGATATGCTAAAGATAGATACAGTACCTCTCTCTCAATGTGGGTGATATGCTAAAGTTAGATACAGTACCGCTCTCTCTTTCTCTCTCTCAATTTGGGTGATATGCTAAAGTTAGATACAGTAACGCTCTCTCTTTTTCTCTCTCAATATGGGTGATATGCTAAAGATAGATACAGTACCACTCTCTCAATGTGGGTGATATGCTAAAGATAGATACAGTACCGCCCTCTGAATTTGGGTGATATGCTAAAGGTAGATACAGTACCGCTCTCTCTTTCTCTCTCTCAATATTGGTGATATGCTAAAGATAGATACAGTACCACTCTCTCAATGTGGCTGATATGCTAACGGTAGATACAGTACCGCTCTCTAAATGTGGGTGATATGCTAAAGTTATATACAGTACCGCTCTCTCGTTCTCTCTCTCAATATGGGTGATATGCTAAAGATAGATACAGTACCGCTCTCTCAATGTGGGTGATATGCTAACGGTAGATACAGTACCGCTCTCTAAATGTGGGTGATATGCTAAAGTTATATACAGTACCGCTCTCTCAATGTGGGTGATATGCTAAAGTTAGATACAGTACCACTCTCTCAATGTGGGTGATATGCTAATGGTAGATACAGTACCGCTCTCTAAATATGGGTGATATGCTAAAGTTATATACAGTACCGCTCTCTCAATGTGGGTGACATGCTAAAGTTAGATACAGTACCGCTCTCTCAATGTGGGTGATATGCTAAAGTTAGACACAGTACCGCTCTCTCAATGTGGGTGATATGCTAAAGTTAGATACAGTACCGATCTCTCAATGTGGGTGATATGCTAAAGTTAGATACAGTACCGCTCTCTCTTTCTCTCTCTCAATATGGGTGATATGCTAAAGATAGATACAGTACCGCTCTCCCAATGTGGCTGATATGCTAACAGTAGATACAGTACCGCTCTCTAAATGTGGGTGATATGCTAAAGTTATGTACAGTACCGCTCTCTCGTTCTCTCTCTCAATATGGGTGATATGCTAAAGATAGATACAGTACCTCTCTCTCAATGTGGGTGATATGCTAACGGTAGACACAGTACCGCTCTCTCAATGTGGGTGATCTGCTAAAGTTAGATATAGTACCGCTCTCTCAATGTGGGTGATATGCTAAAGTTAGATACAGTACCGCTCTCTCAATGTGGGTGATATGCTAAAGTTAGAGTACCGCTCTCTCGTATTCTCTCTCAATGTGGGTAATATGCTAAAGTTAGATACAGTACCGCTCTCTCTTTCTCTCTCTCAATATGGGTGATATGCTAAAGATAGATACAGTACCGCTCTCCCAATGTGGCTGATATGCTAACGGTAGATACAGTACCGCTCTCTAAATGTGGGTGATATGCTAAAGTTATATACAGTACCGCTCTCTCGTTCTCTCTCTCAATATGGGTGATATGCTAAAGATAGATACAGTACCTCTCTCTCAATGTGGGTGATATGCTAACGGTAGACACAGTACCGCTCTCTCAATGTGGGTGATATGCTAAAGTTAGATACAGTACCGCTCTCTCAATGTGGGTGATATGCTAAAGTTAGATACAGTACCGCTCTCTCAATGTGGGTGATATGCTAAAGTTAGATAGAATACCGCTCTCTCGTTCTCTCTCTCAATGTGGGTAATATGCTAAAGATAGATACAGTGCCGCTCTCTCAATGTGGGTAATATGCTAAAGATAGATACAGTGCCGCTCTCTCAATGTGGGTAATATGCTAAAGGTAGATACTGTACCTCTTTCTCTCTCTCAATATGGGTGATATGCTAAAGTTAGATACAGTACCGCTCTCTACATGTGGGTGAAATGCTAAAGTTAGATACAATACCGCTCTCTCTTTCTCTCTCTCAATATGGGTGATGTGCTAAAGATAGATACAGTACCACTTTCTCTTTCTCTCTCTCAATATGGGTGATATGCTAAAGTTAGATACAGTACCGCTCTCTCTTTCTCTCTCTCAATATGGGTGATATGCTAAAGTTAGATGCAGTACCGCTCTCTCAATGTGGGTGATATGCTAAAGATAGATACAGTACCGCTCTCTCAATATGGGTGATATGCTAAAGTTAGATACAGTACCGCTCTCTCAATGTGGGTGATATGCTAAAGTTAGATACAGTACCGCTCTCTCAATGTGGGTGATATGCTAAAGTTAGATACAGTACCGCTCTCTCTTTCTCTCTCTCAATATGGGTGATATGCTAAAGTTAGATACAGTACCGCTCTCTCAATATGGGTGATATGCTAAAGTTAGATACAGTACCGCTCTCTCAATGTGGTTAATATGCTAAAGATAGATACAGTACCGCTCTCTCGTTCTCTCTCTCAATGTGGGTAATATGCTAAAGATGGATACAGTGCCGCTCTCTCAATGTGGGTGATATGCTAAAGTTAGATACAGTACCGCTCTCTCAATGTGGGTGATATGCTAAAGTTAGATAGAATACCGCTCTCTCGTTCTCTCTCTCAATGTGGGTAATATGCTAAAGATAGATACAGTGCCGCTCTCTCAATGTGGGTAATATTCTAAAGATAGATACAGTGCCGCTCTCTCAATGTGGGTAATATGCTAAAGGTAGATACTGTACCTCTTTCTCTCTCTCAATGTGGGTAATATGCTAAAGTTAGATACAGTACCGCTCTCTCTTTCTCTCTCTCAATATGGGTGATATGCTAAAGATAGATACAGTACCTCTCTCTCAATGTGGGTGATATGCTAACGGTAGACACAGTACCGCTCTCTCAATGTGGGTGATATGCTAAAGTTAGATACAGTACCGCTCTCTCAATGTGGGTGATATGCTAAAGTTAGATACAGTACCGCTCTCTCAATGTGGGTGATATGCTAAAGTTAGATAGAATACCGCTCTCTCGTTCTCTCTCTCAATGTGGGTAATATGCTAAAGATAGATACAGTGCCGCTCTCTCAATGTGGGTAATATGCTAAAGATAGATACAGTGCCGCTCTCTCAATGTGGGTAATATGCTAAAGGTAGATATTGTACCTCTTTCTCTCTCTCAATATGGGTGATATGCTAAAGTTAGATACAGTACCGCTCTCTACATGTGGGTGAAATGCTAAAGTTAGATACAATACCGCTCTCTCTATCTCTCTCTCAATTTGGGTGATATGCTAAAGTTAGTTACAGTACCGCTCTCTCTTTCTCTCTCTCAATATGGGTGATGTGCTAAAGATAGATACAGTACCACTTTCTCTTTCTCTCTCTCAATATGGGTGATATGCTAAAGTTAGATACAGTACCGCTCTCTCTTTCTCTCTCTCAATATGGGTGATATGCTAAAGTTAGATGCAGAACCGCTCTCTCAATGTGGGTGATATGCTAAAGATAGATACAGTACCGCTCTCTCAATATGGGTGATATGCTAAAGTTAGATACAGTACCGCTCTCTCAATGTGGGTGATATGCTAAAGTTAGATACAGTACCGCTCTCTCAATGTGGGTGATATGCTAAAGTTAGATACAGTACCGCTCTCTCTTTCTCTCTCTCAATATGGGTGATATGCTAAAGATAGATACAGTACCGCTCTCTGAATTTTGGGTGATATGCTAAAGATAGATACAGTACCGCTCTCTCTTTCTCTCTATCAATGTGGGTAATATGCTAAAGGTAGACGCAGTACCGCTCTCTAAATGTGGGTGATATGCTAAAGTTAAATACAGTACCGCTCTCTCAATGTGGGTGATATGCTAAAGGTAGATACAGTACCGCTCTCTCAATGTGGGTAATATGCTAAAGATAGATACAGTACCGCTCTCTCGTTCTCTCTCTCAATGTGGGTAATATGCTAAAGATGGATACAGTGCCGCTCTCTCAATGTGGGTGATATGCTAAAGGTTGATACAGTACCGCTCTCTAAATGTTGGTGATATGCTAAAGTTATATACTGTACCGCTCTCTCGTTCTCTCTCTCAATGTGGGTGATATGCTAAAAGTAGATCCTGTACCGCTCTCTACATGTGGGTGAAATGCTAAAGTTAGATACAGGACCGCTCTCTCTTTCTCTCGCTCAATTTGGTTGATATGCTAAAGAGAGATACAGTACCGCTCTCTCAATGTGGGTGATATGCTAACGGTAGATACAGTACCGCTCTCTAAATATGGGTGATATGCTAAAGTTATATACAGTACCGCTCTCTCAATGTGGGTGCTATGCTAAAGTTAGATACAGTACCACTCTCTCAATGTGGGTGATATGCTAAAGTTAGATACAGTACCGCTCTCTCGTTCTCTCTCTCAATGTGGGTAATATGCTAAAGTTAGATACAGTACCGCTCCCTTGTTCTCTCTCTCAATGTGGGTGATATGCTAAAGTTAGATACAGTACCGCTCTCTCGTTCTCTCTCTCAATGTGGGTGATATGCTAATGGTAGAAACAGTACCGCTCTCTAAATATGGGTGATATGCTAAAGTTATATACAGTACCGCTCTCTCAATGTGGGTGATATGCTAAAGTTAGATACAGTACCGCTCTCTCAATGTGGGTAATATGCTAAAGATGGATACAGTGCCGCTCTCTCAATGTGGGTGATATGCTAAAGGTAGATACAGTACCTCTCTCTAAATGTTGGTGATATGCTAAAGTTGTATGCTGTACCGCTCTCTCGTTCTCTCTCTCAATGTGGGTGATATGCTAAAGGTAGACACTGTACCTCTTTCTCTCTCTCAATATGGGTGATATGCTAAAGTTAGATACAGTACCGCTCTCTACATGTGGGTGAAATGCTAAAATTAGATACAGTACCGCTCTCTCTATCTCTCTCTCAATTTGGGTGATGTGCTAAAGTTAGTTACAGTACCGCTCTCTCTTTCTCTCTCTCAATATGGGTGATATGCTAACGATAGATACAGTACCGCTCTCTCTTTCTCTCTCTCAATATGGGTAATATGCTAAAGATAGATGCAGTACCGCTCTCTCAATGTGGGTGATATGCTAAAGATAGATACAGTGCCGCTCTCTCAATGTGGGTGATATGCTAAAGGTAGATACAGTACCGCTCTCTAAATGTTGGTGATATGCTAAAGTTATATACTGTACCGCTCTCTCGTTCTCTCTCTCAATGTGGGTGATATGCTAAAAGTAGATCCTGTACCGCTCTCTCAATGTTGGTGATATGCTAAAGTTATATACTGTACCACTCTCTCTTTCTCTCTCTCAATATGGGTGATATGCTAAAGTTAGATACAGTACCACTCTCTACATGTGGGTGAAATGCTAAAGTTAGATACAGTACCGCTCTCTCTTTCTCTCTCTCAATTTGGGTGATATGCTAAAGATAGATACAGTACCGCTCTCTCTTTCTCTCTATCAATGTGGGTAATATGCTAAAGGTATATGCAGTACCGCTCTCCCAATGTGGGTGATATTCTAAAGGTAGATGCTGTACCACTCTCTCTTTCTCTCTCTCAATATGGGTGATCTGCTAAAGTTAGATACAGTACCGCTCTCTACATTTGGGTGAAATGCTAAATTTAGATACAGTACCGCTCTCTATTTCTCTCTCTCAATTTGGGTGATATGCTAAAGATAGATACAGTACCGCTCTCTCTTTCTCTCTATCAATGTGGGTAATATGCTAAAGGTAGATGCAGTACCGCTCTCTAAATGTGGGTGATATGCTAAAGTTAGATACAGTACCGCTCTCTCAATGTGGGTGATATGCTAAAGTTAGATACAGTACCACTCTCTCAATGTGGGTGATATGCTAAAGTTAGATACAGTACCGCTCTCTCTTTCTCTCTCTCAATTTGGGTGATATGCTAAAGTTAGTTACAGTACCGCTCTCTCTTTCTCTCTCTCTCAATATGGTTGATATGCTAAAGATAGATACAGTACCGCTCTCTCTTTCTCTCTCTCAATATGGGTGATATGCTAAAGATAGATACAGTACCGCTCTCTCTTTCTCTCTCTCAATATGGGTAACATGCTAAAGATAGATACAGTACCACTCTCTCTTTCTCGCTCTCAATATGGGTGATATGCTAAAGTTAGATACAGTACTGCTCTCTCTTTCTCTCTCTCAATATGGGTAATATGCTAAAGATAGATACAGTACCACTCTCTCTTTCTCGCTCTCAATGTGGGTGATATGCTAAAGTTAGATACAGTACCGATCTCTCAATATGGGTGATATGCTAAAGGTAGATACAGTACCGCTCTCTCAATATGGGTGATATGCTAAAGTTAGATACAGTACCGCTCTCTCTTTCTCTCACAATATGGGTGATATGCTAAAGTTAGATACACTACCACTCTCTCATTGTGGGTAATATGCTAAAGATAGACACAGTACCACTCTCTCAATATGGGTGATAAACTAAAGTAAGATACAGTACCACTCTCTCTTTATCTCTCTCAATATGGGTGATATGCTAAAGATAGATACAGTACCACTCTCTATTTCTCGCTCTCAATGTGGGTGACATGCTAAAGTTAGATACAGTACCGCTCTCTCAATGTGGGTGATATAATAAAGTTAGATACAGTACCGCTCTCTCTTTCTCTCTCTCAATATGGGTGATATGCTAAAGATAGATACAGTACCGCTCTCTGAATTTGGGTGATATGCTAAAGGTAGATACAGTACCGCTCTCACTTTCTCTCTCTCAATATGGGTGATATGCTAAAGATAGATACAGTACCGCTCTCTCTTTCTCTCTCTCAATATGGGTGATATGCAAAAGATAGATACAGTACCGCTCTCTCTTTTTCTCTCTCAAAATGGGTGATATGCTAAAGTTAGATACAGTACCGCTCTCTACATGTGGGTGAAATGCTAAAGTTAGATAAAGGACCGCTCTCTCTTTCTCTCTCTCAATGTGGGTGATATGCTAAAGATAGATACAGTACCGCTCTCTCTTTTTCTCTCTCAATATGGGTGATATGCTATAAGTAGATCCTGTACCGCTCTCCCAATGTGGGTGATATTCTAAAGGTAGATACTGTACCACTCTCTCTTTCTCTCTCTCAATATGGGTGATCTGCTAAAGTTAGATACAGTACCGCTCTCTACATTTGGGTGAAATGCTAAATTTAGATACAGTACCGCTCTCTATTTCTCTCTCTCAATTTGGGTGATATGCTAAAGATAGATACAGTACCGCTCTCTCTTTCTCTCTATCAATGTGGGTAATTTGCTAAAGGTAGATGCAGTACCGCTCTCTCAATGTGGGTGATATGCTAAAGTTAGATACAGTACCGCTCTCTCAATGTGGGTGATATGCTAAAGTTAGATACAGTACCGCTCTCTCTTTCTCTCTCTCAATATGGGTGATATGCAAAAGATAGATACAGTACCGCTCTCTCTTTCTCTCTCTCAAAATGGGTGATATGCTAAAGTTAGATACAGTACCGCTCTCTACATGTGGGTGAAATGCTAAAGTTAGATAAAGGACCGCTCTCTCTTTCTCTCTCTCAATGTGGGTGATATGCTAAAGATAGATACAGTACCGCTCTCTCTTTTTCTCTCTCAATATGGGTGATATGCTAAAAGTAGATCCTGTACCGCTCTCCCAATGTGGGTGATATTCTAAAGGTAGATACTGTACCACTCTCTCTTTCTCTCTCTCAATATGGGTGATCTGCTAAAGTTAGATACAGTACCGCTCTCTACATTTGGGTGAAATGCTAAATTTAGATACAGTACCGCTCTCTATTTCTCTCTCTCAATTTGGGTGATATGCAAAAAGATAGATACAGTACCGCTCTCTCTTTCTCTCTATCAATGTGGGTAATTTGCTAAAGGTAGATGCAGTACCGCTCTCTCAATGTGGGTGATATGCTAAAGTTAGATACAGTACCGCTCTCTCAATGTGGGTGATATGCTAAAGTTAGATACAGTACCGCTCTCTCGTTCTCTCTCTCAATGTGGGCAATATGCTAAAGATAGATACAGTGCCGCTCTCTCAATGTGGGTGATATGCTAAAGGTAGATACAGTACCGCTCTCTAAATGTTGGTGATATGCTAAAGTTATATACTGTACCGCTCTCTCGTTCTCTCTCTCAATTTGGGTTATATGCTAAAAGTAGATCCTGTACCGCTCTCTCAATGTGGGTGATATGCTAAAGGTAGATTCTGTACCTCTCTCTCTTTCTCTCTCTCAATATGGGTGATATGCTAAAGTTAGATACAGTACCGCTCTCTACATGTGGGTGAAATGCTAAAATTAGATACAGTACCGCTCTCTCTTTCTCTCTCTCAATTTGGGTGATATGCTAAAGTTAGTTACAGTACCGCTCTCTCTCTCTCTCTCTCAATATGGTTGATATGCTAAAGATAGATACAGTACCGCTCTCTCTTTCTCTCTCTCAATATGGGCGATATGCTAAAGTTAGATACAGTACTGCTCTCTCTTTCTCTCTCTCAATATGGGTAATATGCTAAAGATAGATACAGTACCACTCTCTCTTTCTCGCTCTCAATGTGGATGATATGCTAAAGTTAGATACAGTACCGCTCTCTCTTTCTCTCTCTCAATATGGGTAATATGCTAAAGATAGATACAGTACCGCTCTCTCAATATTGGTGATATGCTAAAGGTAGATACAGTACCGCTCTCTCAATATGGGTGATATGCTAAAGATAGATACAGTTCCGCTCTCTCAATATGGGTGATATGCTAAAGATAGATACAGTACCGATCTCTCAATATGGGTGATATGCTAAAGGTAGATACAGTACCGCTGTCTCAATATGGGTGATATGCTAAAGTTAGATACAGTACCGCTCTCTCTTTCTCTCTCAATATGGGTGATATGCTAAAGTTAGATACAGTACCGCTCTCTACATGTGGGTGAAATGCTAAAGTTAGATACAGGACCGCTCTCTCTTTCTCTCTCTCAATGTGGGTGATATGCTAAAGATAGATACAGTACCGCTCTCTCTTTTTCTCTCTCAATATGGGTGATATGCTAAAAGTAGATCATGTACCGCTCTCCCAATGTGGGTGATATTCTAAAGGTAGATACTGTACCACTCTCTCTTTCTCTCTCTCAATATGGGTGATCTGCTAAAGTTAGATACAGTACCGCTCTCTACATTTGGGTGAAATGCTAAATTTAGATACAGTACCGCTCTCTATTTCTCTCTCTCAATTTGGGTGATATGCTAAAGATAGATACAGTACCGCTCTCTCTTTCTCTCTATCAATGTGGGTAATTTGCTAAAGGTAGATGCAGTACCGCTCTCTAAATGTGGGTGATATGCTAAAGTTATATACAGTACCGCTCTCTCAATGTGGGTGATATGCTAAAGTTAGATACAGTACCGCTCTCTCAATGTGGGTGATATGCTAAAGTTAGATACAGTACCGCTCTCTCGTTCTCTCTCTCAATGTGGGCAATATGCTAAAGATAGATACAGTGCCGCTCTCTCAATGTGGGTGATATGCTAAAGGTAGATACAGTACCGCTCTCTAAATGTTGGTGATATGCTAAAGTTATATACTGTACCGCTCTCTCGTTCTCTCTCTCAATTTGGGTTATATGCTAAAAGTAGATCCTGTACCGCTCTCTCAATATCGGTGATATGCTAAAGGTAGATACTGTACCACTCTCTCTTTCTCTCTCTCAATATGGGTGATATGCTAAAGTTAGATACAGTACCGCTCTCTACATGTGGTTGAAATGCTAAAATTAGATACAGTACCGCTCTCTCTTTCTCTCTCTCAATTTGGGTGATATTCTAAAGTTAGTTACAGTACCGCTCTCTCTCTCTCTCTCTCAATATGGTTGATATGCTAAAGATAGATACAGTACCGCTCTCTCTTTCTCTCTCTCAATATGGGTGATATGCTAAAGTTAGATACAGTACTGCTCTCTCTTTCTCTCTCTCAATATGGGTAATATGCTAAAGATAGATACAGTACCGCTCTCTCAATATTGGTGATATGCTAAAGGTAGATACAGTACCGCTCTCTCAATATGGGTGATATGCTAAAGATAGATACAGTTCCGCTCTCTCAATATGGGTGATATGCTAAAGATAGATACAGTACCGATCTCTCAATATGGGTGATATGCTAAAGGTAGATACAGTACCGCTGTCTCAATATGGGTGATATGCTAAAGTTAGATATAGTACCGCTCTCTCTTTCTCTCTCAATATGGGTGATATGCTAAAGTTAGATACAATACCGCTCTCTCTTTCTCTCTCAATGTGGGTAATATGCTAAAGATAGATCCAGTACCACTCTCTCATTGTGGGTAATATGCTAAAGATAGATACAGTACCACTCTCTCAATATGGGTGATAAACTAAAGTAAGATACAGTACCGCTCTCTCTTTCTCTCTCTCAGTATGGGTGATATGCTAAAGATAGATACAGTACCACTCTCTCAATATGGGTGATAAACTAAAGTAAGATACAGTACCGCTCTCTCGTTCTTTCTCTCAATATGGGTGATATGCTAAAGATAGATACATTACCGCTCTTTCTTTCTTTCTCTCAATATGGGTGATATGCTAAAGTTAGATACAGTACCGCACTCTCTTTCTCGCTCTCAATGTGGGTGATATGCTAAAGATAGATACAGTACCGC
The DNA here is from genome assembly GCF_013265735.2 of Oncorhynchus mykiss. Lineage (NCBI taxonomy): Eukaryota > Metazoa > Chordata > Actinopteri > Salmoniformes > Salmonidae > Oncorhynchus > Oncorhynchus mykiss. The sequence continues at coordinate 55,874,525 of NC_048582.1, read as the reverse complement.
TCTCTCTTTCTTTCTCGCAATATGGGTGATATGCTAAAGTTGATACAGTACCGCTCTCTCTTTCTCGCTCTCAATGTGGGTGATATGCTAATGGTAGAAACAGTACCACTCTCTCTTTCTCGCTCTCAATATGGGTGATATGCTAAAGTTAGATACAATACCTTTCTTTCTTTCTCTCTCTCAATATGGGTGATATGCTAAAGATAGATACAGTACCACTCTCTCAATATGGGTGATACACTAAAGTAAGATACAGTACCACTCTCTTCATCTCTCTCAATATGGGTGATATGCTAAAGGTAGATACAGTACCGTTCTCTCAATATGGGTGATATGCTAAAGTTAGATACAGTACCGCTCTCTCTTTCTCGCTCTCAATATGGGTGATATGCCAAAGATAGATACAGGACCGTTCTCTCAATTTGGATGATATGCTAAAGGTAGATACAGTACCGCTCTCTCTCTTTCTCGCTCTCAATATGGGTGATATGCTAAAGATAGATACAGTACCGCTCTCTCTTTCTCGCTCTCAATATGGGTGATATGCTAAAGATAGATACAGTACCACTCTCTCTTTCTCTCTCTCAATATGGGTAATATGCTAAAGATCGATACAGTACAACTCTCTCTTTCTCGCTCTCAATGTGGGTGATATGCTAAAGTTAGATACAGTACCGCTCTCTCTTTCTCTCTCTCAATATGGGTAATATGCTAAAGATAGATACAGTACCGCTCTCTCAATATTGGTGATATGCTAAAGGTAGATACAGTACCGCTCTCTCAATATGGGTGATATGCTAAAGATAGATACAGTTCCGCTCTCTCAATATGGGTGATATGCTAAAGATAGATACAGTACCGATCTCTCAATATGGGTGATATGCTAAAGGTAGATACAGTACCGCTGTCTCAATATGGGTGATATGCTAAAGGTAGATACAGTACCGCTCTCTCTTTCTCTCTCAATATGGGTGATATGCTAAAGTTAGATACAGTACCGCTCTCTCTTTCTCTCTCAATATGGGTGATAAACTAAAGTAAGATACAGTACCGCTCTCTCTTTCTCTCTCTCTGTATGGGTGATATGCTAAAGATAGATACAGTACCACTCTCTCAATATGGGTGATACACTAAAGTAAGATACAGTACCGCTCTCTCTTTCTCGCTCTCAATGTGGGTGATGTGCTAAAGATAGATACAGTACCGCTCTCTCTTTCTTTCTCGCAATATGGGTGATATGCTAAAGTTAGATACAGTACCGCTCTCTCTTTCTCGCTCTCAATGTGGGTGATATGCTAATGGTAGAAACAGTACCACTCTCTCTTTCTCGCTCTCAATATGGGTGATATGCTAAAGTTAGATACAGTACCTTTCTTTCTTTCTCTCTCTCAATATGGGTGATATGCTAAAGATAGATACACTACCACTCTCTCAATATGGGTGATACACTAAAGTAAGATACAGTACCACTCTCTCTTTATCTCTCTCAAAATGGGTGATATGCTAAAGATAGATACAGTACCACTCTCTCAATATGGGTGATACACTAAAGTAAGATAGAGTACCACTCTCTTCATCTCTCTCAATATGGGTGATATGCTAAAGGTAGATACAGTACCGCTCTCTCTTTCTGGCTCTCAATGTGGGTGATATGCTAAAGGTAGATACAGGACCGTTCTCTCAATTTGGATGATATGCTAAAGGTAGATACAGTACCGCTCTCTCTCTTTCTCGCTCTCAATGTGCGTGAGAGAGAATGAGCCAAAGCAGTGATTTGCTCATCACTGGCACATAAAAAGACAAATGCTCTGAAACACCTTGTGTCACACCCTGGTCGAAGTATTTTGTGTTTATCTTTATTTATTTGGTCAGGCCAGGGTGTGGCATGGGTTTTTGTAGGTGGTGTGTATGTATGGGGATTGTAGCTAGTGGGGTGTTCTAGCTAAGTCTATGGCTGTCTGAAGTGGTTCTCAATCAGAGGCAGGTGTTTATCGTTGTCTCTGATTGGGAACCATATTTAGGCAGCCATATTCTTTGAGTTTGTCGTGGGTGATTGTCCTTAGTGTCCTGATGTCATTGTTCTGTGTTAGGTTACACAAGTATAGGCTGTTTCGGTTTTCGTTAAGTTTATTGTTTTGGTAGTGTTTGTGTTTAGTGTGTTACTTCATTAAACATGGATTGCAATAGACATGCCGCATTTTGGTCCGACTCTCCTTCTCATCAAGAAAACCGTTACAGAATCACCCACCACAAAGGGACCAAGCAGCGTGTCAACAGGCAGGAGCAGCGCGAGGAGATGCGCAATAAGGATTTCTGGACATGGGAGGAAATCCTCGACGGGAGAGGACCCTGGGCTAAACCAGGGGAGTGTAGCCGCCCAAAGGTGCAGCGGGAGAAGAAACAACAGGCGCAGCCCAAAGAGGAGTACAGTATGGAGTATACGTCTTGGGAGGAGATCGACAGGTGGGCGGCCGACCCAGGGAGAGTGCCGGAGCCCGCCTGGGATTCGATGGAGCAGTGCGCGGAAGGATATAGGAGAATGGAGTTTGCGAAGCAAGCAACGCGGCGCGGACGGAGGCCCCATAGTCACCCCCAAAAATTTCTTGGGGGGGGGCTCAGGGAGAGTGTGGCAGAGTCAGGAGCCAGACCTGAGCCAACTCTTCCTGTTTATCGTGAGGAGCCAAGGAGGAGACCAGAACCAGAGCCGGTGTTGGAGGTGAGCGAAACAGAGACTGTGAAGGAGTTAATGGGGAAATTGGAGGAGAGAGAAATGAGGGAGTTGCTGTGTTGGTGCATTTTGCATAGAATTCGCCTGACGGAACGTGTCAGGGATTTGATGGCACCTGGGTTAGCGCTCCATACTCGTCCTGAGGTCCGTTTTAGTCGGCTGGTGAAGTTGGTTCCAGTCTCACACATCAGGCCTCCTGTGCCCATCCCTAGCCTTGCACGTCCTGTGCCAGCACTACGCATCAGGCCTACAGTGCGCCTCGCCTGTTCAGCGCAGCCAGAGCCTCTCTCCTCTCATGCGCTATCGGAGTCTTCCGCCTGTTCAGCGCAGCCAGAGCCTTTCTCCTCTCCTGCGCTGTCGGAGTCTCCCGCCTGTTCAGCGCAGCCAGAGCCTCTCTTCTCTACTGCGCTATCGGAGTCTCCCGACTGTTCAGCGCAGCCAGAGCCTCTCTCCTCTCCTGCGCTGCCGGAGTCTCCCGCCTGTTCAGCGCAGCCAGAGCCTCTCTTCTCTACTGCGCTATCGGAGTCTCCCGCCTGTACAGCGCAGCCAGAGCCTTTCTCCTCTCCTGCGCTGCCGGAGTCTCCCGCCTGTTCAGCGCAGCCAGAGCCTCTCTCCTCTCATGCGCTATCGGAGTCTTCCGCCTGTTCAGCGCAGCCAGAGCCTTTCTCCTCTCCTGCGCTGTCGGAGTCTCCCGCCTGTTCAGCGCAGCCAGAGCCTTTCTCCTCTCCTGCGCTGCCGGAGTCTCCCGCCTGTTCAGCGCAGCCAGAGCCTTTCTGCTCTCCTGCGCTGCCGGAATCTCCCGCCTGTTCAGCGCAGCCGGAGCCTCTCTCCTCTCCTGCGCTGCCGGAGTCTCCCGCCTGTTCAGCGCAGCCAGAACTGCCAGTCTGCATGAAGCAGCCCGAGCTGCCATTCTGCAATGAGCTGCCAGTCTGCAATGAGCTGCCAGTCTGCAAGGAGCTGCCAGCCTGCAAGGAGCTGTCAGTCTGCATGGAGCAGCCTGAGCTGCCAGTCTGCAAGGAGCTGCCAGCCTGCAAGGAGCTGTCAGTCTGCATGGAGCAGCCTGAGCTGTCAGTCTGCATGGAGCAGCCTGAGCTGTCAGTCTACATGAAGCAGCCAGAGCTGCCAGTCTGCAAGGAGCTGCCAGTCTGCAAGGAGCTGCCAGTCTGCAAGGAGCTGCCAGTCTGCAAGGAGCGGCCAGTCTGCAAGGAGCTGCCGGTCGACCAGACTCTCCCAGATCTGCCGGTCGACCAGACTCTCCCAGATCTGCCGGTCGACCAGACTCTCCCAGATCTGCCGGTCGACCAGACTCTTCCAGATCTGCCGGTCGACCAGACTCTTCCAGATCTGCCAGTCGACCAGGATCTGGTAGATTCATCAACCTGCCTGAGCTTCCCCTCAGTCCCGAGCTGCCTCAGTCCCGAGCTGCCCCTCAGTCCCGAGCTGCTCCTCAGTCCAGTGGGGTTCTGGGTGAGGACTACTAGGCCATGGTCGGCGGCGAGGGTGGACTATCCAGGGACGCGAGGAGAGGGGACTAAGACATTGCTTGAGTGGGGTCCACGTCCCGCGCCGGAGCCGCCACCATGGACAGACGCCCACCCGGACCCTCCCAATTGTTTTGAGGTGCGTTCGGGAGTCCGCACCTTAGGGGGGGGTTCTGTCACACCCTGGTCGAAGTATTTTGTGTTTATCTTTATTTATTTGGTTAGGCCAGGGTGTGGCATGGGTTTTTGTAGGTGGTGTGTATGTATGGGGATTGTAGCTAGTGGGGTGTTCTAGCTAAGTCTATGGCTGTCTGAAGTGGTTCTCAATCAGAGGCAGGTGTTTATCGTTGTCTCTGATTGGGAACCATATTTAGGCAGCCATATTCTTTGAGTTTGTCGTGGGTGATTGTCCTTAGTGTCCTGATGTCATTGTTCTGTGTTAGGTTACACAAGTATAGGCTGTTTCGGTTTTCGTTAAGTTTATTGTTTTGGTAGTGTTTGTGTTTAGTGTGTTACTTCATTAAACATGGATTGCAATAGACACGCCGCATTTTGGTCCGACTCTCCTTCTCATCAAGAAAACCGTTACACCTTGAAAATACATTATTGGATTATTTGAGGGAGTTTGGATGCATCCTGATATGCATAGCCTCTGATGAACAAATCATTAGGTCAAAACATCCAAAACTACTGTCACCTGCTGCTGAGGATACCTTCAACTGATCAGAGATCAGTCTCTTCTCCCACATCACTGATATTCTTCTTTCAGCTTGTTCATTGTATAGTTCTCTGGTGGGGAGGGACTGAGATGGAGCAGGAACCGAATGTGAGCAGAAGCTGTGACATTGATAAGAACATAGACTGTTTAACTGAGAGTGAGAGAGAGCTGATTATTCATTATTTCCTGGCCATATTGCTTTTTCCCCCCTGTTGCCAGATTAATAAGGCCGCTGAAATACCTATGTCTTCATTTGTGTAGGGCTTTTACAGTAGGTAAAATACACATGTATAAGCCGTTTATTATGTCCTCATCAGCACAATACTAATACAAAGAATGTCCCTGCCTGCCAGCTTAGATCAACAAACACAGGCTATGTGGTTTGACATATCAGCCTGCGGTGGTTGACATTTTCATCTCTGGATGTCTACGTGGGTTTAAACAGTTTTTTTTTTTACATGGCTTTCAAATGTATGTAGTCCTTATACATATCAATGACTATGCATCAACATCTTTCAAAGGCAGTCTGCTATTTAAAATGTCACATCAGCTTCACTACTGCCTTGGATATTAGTGGCCCTGGGTCACGAGCGGTGGGGAGCGGAGGGGCTTGTTTCACTGGCAATTCACAGCCTGTGTTAAAAGAAACAAAGCAATCTATATTGAAAACACCAGGTAGTGTCGACAAGCAAGGCGGAGCAATCTGGTGGCTAACTCGACGCAGCAATCAGTCCCATCCTCAGGCTTTTGGTGTTAGAGTGTCTACAAATCTAATTTCCTGTTTCACACCTCCACCGTTGCAATGTCGAGATACCAATTCTGACATCAAACGGCATCCTCTTGGGCACGACTACACCGGCAGAATTAAATCAGTGGAACAACAACAACAGCCACCACTTAAAAAGAAAAAGACAGAGGACAACACTTAAAAAAAAAAGAATGTATGGGTTTATTTGGCCAAGAGCTATTAACCAGGGAATCTCTGGGCTTCAATTTTAGGCTACAGCTGCTCATCAAAGATGTTCCTGTTTAGGTCACGTGATATCAGGAAAAACTCATTACCAAAGGTTTCTCAAAACCTATTTTACAATAAGCAAAATTCAAAAGCAGATAATAGATTCAACAAAAACACACATAAAAGGCACAAAAAAACATTATGAACGTGCATGAACCAATTGAACATATGAAAAATGGATACAAAAAGCAAACAATCAACATGTCACAGAGTGAAACTCCTTGAAGGGCAACACGTGCTGAAGTGGGTTGTACGATCAGCTGCGATTGCATGGAGGCAGCATCACAGATTGCTCTGTAAGCGAAGAGAGATCCGATGTCAGTGTAATTGGGAACAGTCAGTGTTAATATTTTTTTTAGAGGGCACTCGAAGTATTCAAGGTCAATGTAAATGTATTTGGATGACGATCACAGTCAAATGTTCTAATGCCGACTGCAGTAGATATCTGGAGATGTATGTAAAAGTACCAGCCTAATGTACAGTATGTACCATAGGTGACAACAGCAGCTAATGTAGGGGGAAGAAAGTAGTGGTCGGGCTAAATGTATGGAAAAAGAGGTTGAAGTGGCTTATGTCCAGAGACTGACGAAGGTCAATTGGTTTGAATCCCTTTATGAAGCTGTACCATCAAGGTACATTTTGCTCCGTTTGTGCATGTAATAAAAATGAGGTAGAGAAAAATGCAGGACATCTCCAAAACAGAATTAGATCATGTATGGGGAGTGTAACGTAGTGATAACGTGTTCGAGTTAATGAAAGGTTAAAGTAGCTAATATTCAAAGACTAAAAAAACATTTTTACAGTAGGGATGGGCACGTTCATTCAAATATCTGGATGTACGAATGGATTTCAGTATTCAATTACTTAAGGGAGTGTTCATTTAGGCCTATTTTAACAATGCAAATGTTGTTTTTAAATGAAATTATCCTTGTGACATTTTTACCTAAAAGAAAGTACCATGACATTTCAAAGTCCTCATTTAATAAAACAACACCATTTTGAATGTATTTTTTTTAAATGGCACATTGAGCTACTGAGTTTCTGCTGCACTACTGCTGTGCATTTAGCCCTCCAGGCTGTCCTAACGTCAGCTTGCTGTTTTCCCCACTTCAAAAAGCAATTACAGAGACTTTACACAATACCTGACACAGATTACTGCAAAACACTCACCCGAAAACGTTTTGGTAACAGAATTAGTTCTATCTAATTCTAAGAGAATTAGACTTCTCTTTCGTTGCCGCTGCTAGCCAACCTCATCTGCGATGAGCATTTGCATCATTCTGATTGGTCAAGAGTCACAGCAGTCATGATATTATTCTAGTAGTAAAATCATTTAAAATGCCTTTCCCTATCTAAAAGCAAGCATTAGATAACAGCTGCCAGATATACATGATTATAGGAGAAAAGACAAGGATGGCAGGGAAATAATCATCTTATAACCAACCAATAGACCACAACCAAAGGTAATGACAAGTGCTTCTGTGTCTCAGGTAATATACGCAGCCTTTCCTTGTTGACCTGGATCTTCTGAATAGAAAAGGTATGCCAATTGTGACACAGTGTAAAGAATAACACATTGAGAAATCTAATCATGTAAGAAAGAAGGGGAAAATGCCGGAATGTGAATCCGAAGGTTAATATTTGTTCTCGTCTTAAGTGACTTCCTCTACGTTTGGCTAATCAGCTTCAGGAGGTTTGTGTATGAAGGGACCCACAGGGGACAGACCGCCTCGACTTGACATTCAGACACTCGTCTGTGACACATGTTTCTGAAGCCTTCCAGAACAATAACACCCTCCCGTCCAAAGAAGTGAGGAAGAACGTAATTCTGGGGGAAAGCGGTTTTGCGAACGTCACTCTCACAGTCCAGTAGATAGGAGTTGTTTTAAGGGAATTAAACATTGACTTAAGCCTTAAACAACTCCGATCAGAAAGATAATAGTATTGTTATTTGACTCATTCCATCCATTCTGTGTTGTTATTGAAATGCTAACCCAGTCACAGTATCCTTTTTCATGTTTTCCCTCCTCTTTTTCTTATTTTTTTTTAGCTTCTCCGTTATTTGAGCAACAATCAAATCAGAGCTGGAAACCATCACCTGTATTCTTTCATTGTCCTTATCTTCTTCCTCCTCGCCTCAGTCACAAAAATAAAATAAAATTAACAATTGAGATGTGAACAGTACTTTTTTTTTTGGTCCTTTGTTTTTGGAAAAGCAATCAATCAAATCAAATAAACTAGTGTATTTTCTTTTCCCTCTTCCCTTTCTTTTTTTATTAAACAGAGGGTCCTCCCTCTCTCCTGTATATATGTGTGCTAAGAAAGTTCCTGATAGGGAGTCGGTGGCTGCTCCGCCCTTCAGACCCCTATTGATGCAGAGTTACATTAATAAAACCAATGTGGTTAGCTGCGATAAAGCACTTAAAAGAAGGTAAGATGACAGACTCACTTCCCTCCACCCTCCCTCCCTCTCTACCTCCCTCTGTCTTTGTCCTTTATTTTTTTTCTTTGGAATGTGTTTGTGTCTTTGTCGGCAGGTGTGTGTGTGTATAAGTGTGTATTGTGTTTGAGCCATTATGTATGTCTCTCTCTCTCTCTCTCTCTCTCTCTCTCTCTCTCTCTCTCTCTCTCTCTCTGTGTATGTCATTATGTATGTCTCTGTGTCTCTCTGTGTGTGTGTGTGTGTGTGTGTGTGTGTGTGTGTGTCATTATGTGTGTATGTGTGTGTGTGTGTGTGTGTGTGTGTGTGTGTGTGTGTGTGTGTGTGTGTGTGTGTGTGCGCGCGCGGGCATGCGTGAATAAGCGCCGGTCTGTGAGCAGTGTGTGTGTCTGCATCAGCATCACAGAGCCCAAATCCCCCAAATCCGTCCCAGTGTGACTGTTCTGTTCCTGCCTGGCTGTTCCGTGTTCTCTGGAGATGGTTCCACACAGCAGCAGGCCTCCTGTCCACCACAATGAGAACCCTGTGTGTGGTAGAGAATAGGTTTGGAACAGGACTAAGACACACACACCTCCCTACATCTCTGTCTCCTGACACCAAGACTCAGTGCCATTGGATTATCACAGTGGGTGTGTGCTTGTGTGTGTGTGTGTGTGAGTTAGTTGTGACAGTCAAAGCCTGGCAGCTTACCTTACAACTCCCCCTGGCACAATGTCTGGGAGAATCTCTCTCTCTCTCTCTCTCTCTCTCTCTCTTTCGCTCTCTGTCTGTTGTAACTAGTCTTATTGTCTCAGATACAACTCCCTCTATATCACTGCTCACACTACAACTCAGACTAGACCATTTCTGCACTGGTCCATTTTACAGCAATTATTGTATATGTTATGTATGTTATTTATGGTTCTTATTGTAAAGTGCAGTGAATTCGCAATTACCTTCCTGCTGTTTCAAATGGTTTGAAATTATGTTTGTCTGTAAATACAGAATACAAAAAAAAAAACCAATTGATTCGATATTCCATGCAAACAGAAGAATAGCGGACCTCAGAAATAAGACAACTAATACATTTCCATATTTGCAGCTCATACAGTGAGACTGTTGTCCCTCTTCCCTGTTGGGTTTCCTATCATCCTCTCATTTCCTGTCTATTGTTCTCACGGCTAACATGATTACTGTGTGATTACCTTCTGTGTTCACCTACAAGGAACACATAACACAAAAACTCTAAGTGATTAAGAAGGAAATGCAGCAAAATCCCCTCTTTGAGACATCGCACGGAAATGAAGTAGATGTAGGTAAATATAATCCGTGTTGAAATTGAAATGTTTGGTATTTAATCTAGTTTTTAGTGTGTGTCCCAACTAGAACAAGTGCACTTCATGAATGCTAGTGACTTGTACAGTGAACACTACATTATGTTTCTAGCTATACAGAGTTTTTTTGTTGTTGCAAGAAACACAATAAGAAAGGGAAGCATGAAGGATATAGTGAGCAATTTAACAGAAAATAGAGTTGACAAAAAGCAGTGTTAATGGCTTCCTGGTTTTAACTTTGACCATGTGACCCTCTCTTTCTCAGTCTCCCTCCCTCCCTCCCTCCCTCCCTCCATCACACATTAACTATAACACATATCACTCACTCACTCACTCACTCACTCACTCACTCACTCACTCACTCACTCACTCATTCATTCATTCATTCATTCATTCATTCACTCACTCACTCACTCACTATAATACCCCCCCACACACACAGCCTTCCTGCCCTTTCCAGTCCTCATTACATGGCTCCATCATCATATGGAGGAATCGGCCACCCAGAGATCAGAGGCCACCCCAGAATATGACCTCTCTCTCGGGGTCCACACTTCAATCACCCCCCTGCCAGCTTCACATCCATCAAACCTTTCAACATCTAACAGCTACAACGCCATTACTGAGATTGTAGTTATACAGATGGACAAACATACACAGGAACATGCTCTTGCATGGACATCAGAATGTATACATAAGTGCATAGGTACATGCACATGCTAGCGCACACATAAATGCTGGCACACACACATGCACACACATGCACACACACACACACACACGAACCAAGTGTCTTGGGAGAAAGGGAACATGCATTACCGCAGCTGTCCCTCCCTTGAGTTTATATTCCCCCTCCCTCTAGTTATAGCCCTTAGAGAAGGTGTGTAAAGCCTGTCGCTGGTGGAGAGAAACTCCCCCATGATTTAGATTCTGATCCCTCAGGTTAATCTCATAAACACTTAGGAAACCACTCATGCTTGTGGAGCCGCTCTGGCACAAAATGGCCGCCATGCATTACCCAGGGAGAACTTAAGGGATACGTTTTATTTTTTACGACCAAATCTCTATTTTTGATGAAATTGGCATGTTTTAGTCCAGACACCTTTTTTTTGTGATTTCACGTTTTTGAGAAACTTACCCTGAACAGCAAATCACTTCCTCATTGTGTAGTATGAGGGCCCTGAAAAAACATGATCAAAGGCTCCAAAAACACCTAAATATGTCATTTTATTACCGACAAAGCTTTCCGTATAGTGATGCAGATATTGTACACATGAAATTGTGCAATTCCGAACTTAATCCGCAAAGCTATATTCCATTTTGTTTATTAAACTAGATAGATGATCTGGTACTATAGAGCACTCCACTTATACAAATGTTTTTATTAAAACTTGATGAAACACGAACTTCTGAAACAGAAACACTAGAATGTATTTTGATTTGATTATACAAATGAATTGGTTACAACAGACAGGTGTGATACTGATCTAAGGAAAGCACTGTACAACTACATAAAGTATTTAGTTTCTGTGTTGCTACAGGACTCAACTGTCACACTGCTTCATTAAATGCATTCAATGTATTGCATTAGCTTTGAAGCGGAAATCAGCAAAAGAAACAATAACAAATCATCCCTGTTTCCCTGTCCCCTGTTTTGGTAAAAAGCTGAGGGATGGGGCTGAAGAAATGGAACCACTCCCAAATTAGCTTGGAGAGCTATGGATGCAAGGACTAACCATCCAAGATATCAAAATATATTTTTTTTAAATTGCCCCTTTTTTATAATTATACGACACAGTGTACGCAGGCTAGCCCTGTCACTGAATTAGCATAATTAAATGTGTTTTCTCTCAGCTTAGTAAACACACACACACCTTCAGTGGCTTGTCTACCTGGAAGCAATTACTGCAGCTCATTTGCATCAAGACCACACAGGTGGCCCAGTCGATGCCTGAATGAATCTGTGACGAGAGCCAATAAGAGAATAGAGGCCTGTGTGTGTCGGGGCATTGTTGTTGTTTCAACGTTTTTTTCAACGTCCAACAAATAATGACTAGAGCGCTCCCCCTGTTCCCCATTGTGTCTATTGATCTGCTAATTGCACTCTTTAAGTGTAACACGGATCAATGCTATGGTGGCACTACAAAAGCTGCATACACACCGGCTGTAAATTAAGCCAAGCCCCTGGTGGGACAAACAAAAGCTACAGAGGGCTGTGTGCGAGAGAGAGAAGAGAGACTCAGATGGTATGTTTTATCACAGGGGAAAAACGAATGAGAGAGAGAGAGAGAGAAAATATGTGCAATGTTGTATGTTGTGTATGTCAAGCAATCATGATTGATATATGATGAACGTATACATAAGTGTGTCTGTGTTTGCATGCATGTGCCACTCTGTGGGACCCAGTATAAGGTACTGTATTTATGTTAGACTGTCACGATCCTCCTCCTGGAAATGACTGGACGAAAGCACAGCGTGATGAGCGTACATTTCTCTTTATTTGAAATGAATGTCGCCTACAAAACAAGGACACGACCGTGAAGCTTAACTTGGGCAATAAGGCCACTAACAAAGATAACTACCCACAAATGCAAAAGGAAAAAGGCTGCCTAAGTATGATTCTCAATCAGAGACGACGATAGACAGCTGCCTCTGATTGAGAACCACACCTGGCCAAACACAAAGAAATAGAAAGCATAGAAATAAAGAAACTAGAATGCCCACCCTAGTCACACCCTGGCCTAACCAAAAAAGAGAATAAAAGCCTCTCTATGGCCAGGGCGTGACATAGACATTAGAGGGCAGTAATCTAACTCCACCTGATTTAAATCAGAAATCATATTTAAAAAGTCAGCCAGTATATACACTGAGTGTAGAAAGAACTAGGAACATATTCCTAATATTGAGTTGCACCCCCTTTCCTAATGTTTTGTACACTCAGTGCATTTATGTTGTATTGGCACATACACTAGATAGGTGCAGTGAAATGTGTTGTTTCACATGGTCGGCGCTTTTCACTTTTCGGCTCAGGTACTTGAACCAGTGACCTTTTAGTTACTGACCCAACACGTTATCCACTAGGCTACCTGCTACCCTACTTCTCTGTGTTAAGAAGTCCAATTAACAAACACAATTTGTTCATACAGGACCCACTCAATACACCATCCAGAATCGGATATCTGCTATTAAATACGTTTCTGTGTATTGCCTGTAGAAATGGAATCAGTAATACATGTGAATCCACATTATATTGCTCTACCTAAGCAGGCCTTAGCTCATCCAAGTGCCTCGCCCCGCTTGTGTGTGTTTGTGTTTTTGCAATTGTGTGTGTGTGTGCGCACTTGGGAACAATGTCACGTCTCAATGCGCTTCCACTTCCATGTTTATTAAACAGGCTTGGTCATTTGGTGACATTATTATTTCATGCTTTGATCTCACCTTAAGCGGAGAGGATTTACCATTGCAATGTCCTGAGTCGTTATGACAACAACACATGAACACAAACAACAATCCACAATCTTGCGTTTCGTATTATCAAATGTGCTAAGCTATTCAGCATGAGGCGCATATTAGCATATATTTTATAGCATTTAATTCTTTGTCTGTGTTGATCCACTTGGCAGCTCAAAACAAGGCAGCTACAACCCGTTGTCGTCTTTGTTTGAACACTGGTATGAAAGGTGGACTGAACAAAATCATAGTTTGGTTGAATATCTTCACACTGAGATAAGCTTTTCTGTTGAAAAGTCTGTTTTTATGTCCTCCCTACTGTTTCCAAATATATAATTTACAACAACAAAAACTAGACAATTTGAGTCTCTGAACATTTTGAGTGGAAACCTTGTTGTTGGATTTCATTGCCATTTATATTAAGAAAACAATGTGTTTCACATTCTACCAAATACCTATTAAAGCTAGAACAATTCACATTTGTGCAAATTGCAATATTGTACCTTCTGCTTATCAGTCATAGTTTTCAATTACAATGTTGTAGCCTGCACCTTGCTTACAACTGAGTGACTTCTAATTCTCACTACACTGAGCTAGGGCTGGGGTGGTCTGGACGACAAGCTCTCACAGTCTCACTGCAGAACCCTACTGTCATGGCCGTCGAAAGAAGTGGACAAAAGTACAGCGTGGCGAGCGTACATTCTCATTTTATTTTGGAATGACGCAAACAAAACAAGAAACAACCGTGACGCTTACAGGGCTACAGTGCCACTAACAAAAGTCAACTTCCCACAAATAACAAAGGGAAAAGGCTACCTAAGTATGATTCCCAATCAGAGACAACGATAGACAGCTGTCCCTGATTGAGAACCATACCCGGCCAAAACATAGAAATAAAGAAACATAGAAAACAAAACATAGAATGCCCACCCCAAATCACACCCTGACCAAACCAAATAGAGACAAAGAAAGGCTCTCTAAGGTCAGGGCGTGACACCTACGTTTGTCCATAAACATCAAATATCAACGATTAAGTTTAGGCATTAATTCCGAATGGTTAAGGTAAGGGTTATGATGCTTGTCCATTAGTGGTTTAGTTAATGGTTTAGTTAATGGTTAAGGTTTAGGATAGGGTTAAAACAACTCCACAGTTAAATTCAGGCATGATTTCTGATTGATTACGGTAAGGGTTAAGTTTTTGGATAGGGTTAAAAAAATACAAATTAGTGCCTAGCACTGGGATTGAACATGAGACCCTCGGAACTGGAGTTCTCAGCTCCATTTTGGTCCACAATGCCCTAACAAACCCAAAGTCTACTTGATGGTAATAGTGCTTACCGTTGCCCCTAGTAGCCAGTTTTTAACTAATCTCCCAACGTCCTGCTTACCTTGATGGGCGTCAAATTTCACAGTGGATCTTATGTGACCTGGCTACATTTGAAAACACACACACACACACACACACACACACACACACACACTACGGAGAGGTAATTACTGGCTACACCTCAGTAGACTACTGCGATTACTGTGCAATATTTTGATTAAGGTCGGTCGAGTCAATGTCATTGGGCTGTAAGCAGTAACCTGTTGGAAATATCACTTTGCATTTTTCATGCTACGTTACACTAGGGGTATTGACTTGTTTCCAGTGGGGGTGATTGTTCTGTGACTGATTGTGGTTGGGATGGACGGTGGGTATTGGCTGTTGAATTGCTTAGTGATATTCAATCAAAAGCTGTGTCTGGATATATCTGGAGATTCTTCTGGATATTGGTTTTGGATGAATTGGTCTTATAGATATGAAAGAGGATGGCAGTCTAAAACAGTCAGGCAAAGACACACACAAGCATGCACAGACGCAGGCAAGTGTGCACACACACTGTTCCCCATCTCAGAGTGAGTGGGTTATAGGGGAAGTGGTCTGATTGGGGTTGGGACAGAGAGGCGGAGGGTAAGGTTCCCTTTAGCGAGGGGAATTACTTTAACCAGCTGAGCATGGCTCAGGGCACCTCTAAACTTTAAGAGGTATTGATGTTCCTGTTGCTTTATGGCTTGTGAGGGAATACTGCTACTGATGTATGATTCAATCATTCTGTTTTGTCCCTCTCTCCTACCGTCCATCCATTGCTCTGTCCATCTATCCATCCATGCATCCAGCCATCTATCTGTCCATTCATGTTTGTTCCGTCCATCCATTCCTTGCCTGAGTCTCACCGTTTCAAAATCTGTCTGTCAGCCCTGTCCAGCCCATGCCTGTTCTGGCTCTCTGTCCACTTCACCAGATAGTGGGTGTTAGGGGAGATGTCTCACTCTGCTCTCTGCATATGGAGGCCCTTCTCTGGGTAGAGAAGCCACTGATCTCCCTGGCTGGCTGGGAGGGCCTGCTGGTGGGGTACAGAGCCAAGGCTACTCAGGGTCCATGTGGACAAGATGTCACTCTCACTGACTGGGCACATGCGTTATAGGCTGGGGTGGTAATATGCAATGTAGAGACATGTGGTGGTGGAGGTGGTGGTGATAGAGGGTGTGTGTGTGTGTGTGTGTGTGTATGGGTGTGTCATATATATTTTTTTTATCCCATGCCACTCTGGAAACTGTCAGTCTTAACTACACACTTGCAGACGCCTATCATATCCAATTATCGTTGCATGATGTAATTTGAATGTGTACATTACAAGTGTACATTGTTACATTGTTTAATACAATTTCATGATCATTATTATTGTATTGAATATTTGATTATCCCCTGAGTTATCTATTAGTTGGCTATCCATGAAACTGATGACATGATACAGAGGGAAATCAATGCCCTTGATGGAAATTCAGAGAATAGAAGTTTTGCATGAACTAGGATATGATCTAATGTACATACAGTGTTAAAAGGATATTATGTAAGGTATATAGTGTTAACAGGATATGATGTAATGTACATACTGCAATAACAGGATATGTACATACCTTATTAACATGATATGATGCAATGTACATACAGCATTAACATGCAGCATTAACAGAATATTATGTAATATACATACAGTGTTAACAGGATACGATGTAATGTACAGACAGCGTTAACAGGATATGATGTAATGTACATACAGTTAGACAGGACAAATGTAATGTACATACAGAGTCAAAGGATATTATGTCATGTGCATACATAATTAACAGGATATGATGCAATGGACATAAAACATGAACAGAACAGAATATGATGTAATGTACATACAGTATTAACAGGATATGATGTAATGTACAAACAGTGTTAACAGTATATGATGTAATGTATGCATGGGATTGGATGTGTGGACTTAATTTAAACATCCATCTCATATATCGCTCATTGCACATCAAGATCCAGCTACACTTGAACCCTTTAGATCCCAATATAATTGTAGAACGCTGCTGTAGATCACTGAACGTTTTCAAGATGAAGCTCATATTCTCACGTGTTTCAAACAAATAGACATACTGTCACTCAAAAACAAATAACAAATGACAGTTAACTTAGTTTTAAAGAGCACAACCTCTTATTGAATACGACACCAGATTCATGTCAATAGGAATAATACTCATTTTGTCTTCCATTGTGTAAAGACACACCATCAGAAAACTATAAACACTCAACACACAAAAAAACGAAATCATTTAAATTGTAGGAAATTTGACTCAATTACTCACTTAAAATGTACCAAGTATAATATATTATGCTTATAAATATTATTTACATACAAATATATAAACAAATATCCAAAATGTGACCAGAGGACAATATTCAGAAAGTATTTCAAAACTCACACAAAGTAGGCTATTTGATTGGCAGTGATTCTTACTTCTGTTGTAAAAATGTAAAAATGCAAGTAACTATTCAGAGACTATTACAAAATGTATGTAACCTCTCTCAATACCATTTAGTACAGACCAGGCCTGACACAAAATGTAGAAATTGTAGCTTACTCTGACAACAAGTAAGAGAATGCAACAAGTATTAGATAGACACAGATTAAGAGGGAAGATAGAAAACACAACTGTTCAGAGACAATTTGAAAAAGTTGACAATTTCCTTAAAAGATTTATAGGACAAATTCATATTTCACACTGTCACTTTAGCGTTTGCATTTAGCCTACAACATGTCATGGAACTCCTGGAAGCACTACCCCATCCTGCGAAGTGGCACAGAACACGTAGAGCACCCAAAGGAGGTTTTCACACATCTCCCACACTTTGTTCTGCGTTCACTCCGGATGAACACCACACACCCTCTCTGGCAACCTTCAAACTTCACCTGCTTTCAAATTATGAGTTAAAACTCAGTCATCACGCCATGGTGCCACGCTGTTGGCTCCTCTCTTCCTGCCACTGTGGACATACCACAAAGTGAATGCACAAGCTGCATTCTGAATGCCTTCAGGGACCAGCGCCTATGATTTCTGAGAAGGAGCCTTTGCAGTGTCCCCCACACAATGTACACATTTATGATGGCAATGTTGAGCATCCCCCAAAACACATACTTCCACCATTTTCTACCAACCCCGCCCATGTTCTTGTTGTAATTCATTATAAGCTCTGGAACAGATATAAGTTCCAAACACTTTTAAACCCCTGCCTCTGTCACTTTAGGCCCAGGCTGTGTGCTACAAGGATGAATGATGGGACTTGGGCAGACACACTCAATGGAAATGTAGGTTCCCCTGTTGAGTGTGCTCTCCCAATTCCAATCCCTCTTCCTCCTCCTCTCCCTCTGCTTCCTCTTCTCCCTCTGCTACTCCGCTCCCTCTTCCTCCTCCCCTCCATGTTCCTCTTCCTCTACATGTTCCTCTCCCTCCACTTTCCTCTCCACTCTCCTCTTCCTCTCTCCCTCCACTCCCCTCTCAGTCCACTCCTCCCTCCACATCTATATCCCTCGAATCATCTCTAATCCCTCTTCCAAACCATGACAAATTACTCTAACTTTCATTTCGATGGATAGTTAGCTGGTTGTCTATATGGCTAGCTAGTGAAAGTGACAGCTAAGGTTGCCTCTTTGTGAGCGCAGCCCAAATTTACCGCGATACACAACTTTTCTTGCCTAATAGACTAACAAGATTGCTAGCTATAGCCAGCAGATTTAGCCATTTCCATATTAATTACATGGGTAGAAACAAGACAAACAACCAACTAGTTAGCTGACTATATACAGCTAAACACTGCAACTATTGCAATCAGACAGGGAGAAATCATTCAAGCTCCACCGCTGATGTGCTAGCCTGTACCAACCAACTGATCATGACAAGACTTGTTAATCTGAGAGCCTTTTCCCCATGTTTCACAGCATCAAACATCGACCACACCAAACATATACACTGCCTTTGGAAAGTACTCAGACCCCTGGACTTTTTCCACAATTTGTTACGTTGCAGCCTTGTTCTGAAATTTATTAAATATGATGTTTTTTCAGAAATCTACACACAATACCCCATAATGAAGAAGCAAAAACACATTTTTGCAAAAAAAAAAACAGAAATAGCTTATTTACATTAAGACCCTTTGCTGCAAGACTTGAAGTTGAGCTCAGGTGCATCCTGAGCACCCTGTGCATCCTGTTGATCATCCTTCAGATGTTTTTACAACTTGATTGGAGTCCACCTGTGGTAAATTCAATTGAATTGACATATTTTGGAAAGGCACACACCCAATAACTTATTGGTGACAGGGGGCAGTATTTTCACGTCCCGATGAAATGCATGCCCAAATTCAACTGCCTGCTACTCATCCCCAGAGGATAAGATATGCATAGTATTAGTATATTTGGATAGAAAATACTCTGAAGTTTCTAAAACTGTTTGAATCATTTCTGTGAGTATAACAGAACTTATTTAGCAGGCGAAACCCCGAGGACAAACCATTCAGATTTTTTGTTTTTGAGGTAACTCTCTTTTCAATGGGTTTTCATTGGGAAAACAGATTTCTAAGGGACCTTCTTGAAGTTCTTATCGCTTCCACTGGATGTCAACAGTCTTTAGAAATTGGTTGAGGTTTTTCCTTTGTGTAATGAAGAAGTACGGCCATCTTGAACGAGGGTAACTTGATGTGTACTGTTAGATGTGACCAGAAAGCTAGCTACAGTTTGTTTTCCTCCGTGTTGAAAAAAAATCATACTGTCTTCAATTTGATTGAATATTTACATTAAAAAATACCTAAAGTTGTATTACAAAAGTATTTTGAAATGTTTTGGCAAAGTTTACAGGTAACTTTTGAGATATTTTGTAGTGACGTTGCGCAAAATTGGAAGTCTGTTTTTTTTCTGGATCAAACGCGCCAAATAAATTGATATTTTGGATATATATCGACGGAATTAATCGAACAAAAGGACCTTTTATGATGTTTATGGAACATATTGGAGTGAAAAATAAAAGAAGGTCGTCAAAGGTAAGGCATGAATTATATATTTTTTCTGTGTTTTGTGTGGTGCCTGAAGGGTTGAAATATGCTACTTTCTCTTTGTTTACTTTTGTGCTATCATCAGATAATAGCTTCTTATGCTTTCGCCGAAAAGCCTTTTTGAAATCTGACATGTCGGCTGGATTCACAACGAGTGTAGCTTAAATTTGTAGTATTTTATTTGAATTTGGCGCTCTGCATTTTCCCTGGCAATTGGCCAGGTGGGACATTTGCGTCCCGCCTATCCCAGAGAGGATTATTTAACCAGGTAGGCTAGTTGAGAACAAGTTTTCATTTACAACTGCGACCTGGCCAAGATAAAGCAAAGCAGTGCGACATAAACAACAACACAGAGTTACACATGGAATAAGCAGACATACAGTCAATAACACGATAGAAAAAAAGTATATGTACAGTGTATGCAAATGAAGTAAGATAAGGCAATCAATAGGCCATAGTGGGGAAATAATTACAATTTAGCAAATAAACACTGGAGTGATAGATGTGCAGAAGATGAATGTGCAAGTAGAGATACTGGGGTGCAAAGGAGCAAAATAATAATATTTATAATAATAAAAATAATAAAAAAATAACAGTATGGGGATGAGGGAGTAGGATGGGCTAATTACAGATGGGCTGTGTAAAGGTGCAGTGATCTGTGAGCTGCTTTGACAGTTGGAGCTTAAAGTTAGTGAGGGAGATATGAGTATCCAACTGATTTTTGCAATTCGTTCCAGTCATTAGCAGCAGAGAACTGGAAGGAAAGGCGACCAAAGGAGGAATTGACTTTGGGGGTGACCAGTGAAATATACCTGCTGGAGCGCGTGCTATGGGTGGATGCTGCTATGGTGACCAGTAAGCTGAGATAAAGGCAGGGCTTTACCTAGCAGAGAGTTATAGATGACCTGGAGCCAGTGGGTTTGGCGACAAATATGAAGCGAGGGCCAGCCAACGAGAGCCAGCCAACGAGAGCATACAGGTTGCAGTGGTGGGTAGTATATGGGGCTTTGGTGACAAAATGGATGGCACTGTGATAGACCGCATTCAATTTGCTGAGTAGAGTGGAGTGGAGGCTATTTTGTAAATTACATCACTGAAGTCAAGGATTGGCAGGATAGTCTGTTTTTTTCAGTTAAATTTGCTGCTTGTTTATTACCCAACAGAGAGAGAACAATTAACTAGGCCACTAAAGCAATTGTGTTAGAAAGCGTATTACTTCCTGTGTGCTTTGTTGCCACCCTGTGTAGGATGATTAGGTGGAGGATCATTTTTTTTCACTGATGACTTCTGAAAAGTGAAATGAAGATGGTAATGCATTTTCATCAATTAGTGCTCCAGAGAGTAAAAGAGAGAGTGAGAAGGAAAGACAGAAAGAGAGAGAAGTAGAAAAGAGGTTGAGAAATGGATAAGAACTTGGGGGGTGAGGTGAAAACAAGAAGGAAAGAAAAATACCTTAACATTGAGAAAGAATGAGATAGTTGGTTATGAAATTGCATTTCAACCAAAATGGCCCATGTCTGCCCTTGCATCTCTGATTCTAAGAATCACTACCCTTTCTTATTGCCATCGCCCAGATATGTTTCCTCTAAACTGTGTGCTTGCGGTCAACGCACTTCCTGCGGAACTGCCGAGCAGAAGAAATGCCATGCTGTGCAGAAACGCAGCAAGATATTAAAATTCCCTTATTTCGCGCCATCAGTTTGCACTATATAGATCAACATTTTTTCTGTGATGGAATCAACATGATATCAGGCCCTTTTCAATACAACAAAGCAAAGAAAATCTAACTTTGAAAGATTGAGTCTGTGATTATGTTGTGGGCAGAGCCAGAGCGCAACGGAGCAGAATTCTATTGGCAGGGTTAGCCCACAAACGTTCTTCCAATCACCCGGGAGTGAATGCCCTTTTCAGATCTGTTCAGATCTGTTCTTTGCTAATAAGTGAGTTATTACCCCAGGTAAAGATACTTATAAACTGGGTGGTTTGAGTACTGAATTCTGATTGTCTGACAGGCGTGGTATATCAGACCGTATACCACGGGTATGAAAAAAAACATTTATTTTTACTGCTCTAATTATGTTGTTAACCAGTTTATAACAGCAATAAGGTACCTCAGAGGTTTGTGGTATGTGGCCAATATACCACGGCTAAGAACTGTATCCAGGCACTCGTGCCTAAGAACACCCCTTAGCCGTGGTATATTGGCCATATACCACACCCACTTGTGGCTTATTGCTTGTTATAGGTCAGCAATGGGGAGTTACTGCTTCCCACAAGAGCACAAAACATGTAGGCTAAATTTAAAGCTGTCTTTGAAAAGCCAATCAGGTAAAAAGCTTATGTCTTAATTAAAGGGGCAGTGCTGTATTTTGAGACAGGCTTGAATATGTACATAAGCCAATAGGTGAGGGGTAACCTACAGTGTCTAATTCTCTATATGTTAATAATAATACATTTTATTTTTCTTGCTTCACACAACACAATACAATGCAATTTAAAGTCACCTATTTGGCCCATGGTGTTACAGACCAAGTAAAAAAAAATGTTTTTAAAAGTCTTATGCAATGTAGGCCTGCATTGAACACCACATACAGTGCATTGCGAAAGTATTCGGCCCCCTTGAACTTTGCGACCTTTTCCCACATTTCAGGCTTCAAACATAAAGATATAAAACTGTATTTTTTTGTGAAGAATCAACAACAAGTGGGACACAATCGTGAAGTGGAACGACATTTATTGGATATTTCAAACTTTTTTAACAAATCAAAAACTGAAAAATTGGGTGTGCAAAATTATTCAGCCCCCTTAAGTTAATACTTTGTAGCGCCACCTTTTTCTGCGATTACAGCTGTAAGTCGCTTGGGGTATGTCTCTATCAGATTTGCACATCGAGAGACTGAATTTTTTTCCCATTCCTCCTTGCAAAACAGCTCGAGCTCAGTGAGGTTGGATGGAGAGCATTTGTGAACAGCAGTTTTCAGTTCTTTCCACAGATTCTCGATTGGATTCAGGTCTGGACTTCGACTTTTCCATTCTAACACCTGGATATGTTTATTTTTGAACCATTCCATTGTAGATTTTGCTTTATGTTTTGGATCATTGTCTTGTTGGAAGACAAATCTCCGTCCCAGTCTCAGGTCTTTTGCAGACTCCATCAGGTTTTCCTCCAGAATGGTCCTGTATTTGGCTCCATCCATCTTCCCATCAATTTTAACCATCTTCCCTGTCCCTGCTGAAGAAAAGCAGGCCCAAACCATGATGCTGCCACCACCATGTTTGACAGTGGGGATGATGTGTTCAGGGTGATGAGCTGTGTTGCTTTTACGCCAAACATAACGTCTTGCATTGTTGCCAAAAAGTTCAATTTTGGTTTCATCTGACCAGAGCACCTTCTTCCACATGTTTGGTGTGTCTCCCAGATGGCTTGTGGCAAAATTTAAACGACACTTTTTATGGATATCTTTAAGAAATGGCTTTCTTCTTGCCACTCTTCCATAAAGGCCAGATTTGTGCAATATACGACTGATTGTTGTCCTATGGACAGAGTCTCCCACCTCAGCTGTAGATCTCTGCAGTTCATCCAGAGTGATCATGGGCCTCTTGGCTGCATCTCTGATCAGTCTTCTCCTTGTATGAGCTGAAAGTTTAGAGGGACGGCCAGGTCTTGGTAGATTTGCAATGGTCTGATACTCCTTCCATTTCAATATTATCGCTTGCACAGTGCTCCTTGGGATGTTTAAAGCTTGGGAAATCTTTTTGTATCCAAATCCGGCTTTAAACTTCTTCACAACAGTATCTCGGACCTGCCTGGTGTGTTCCTTGTTCTTCATGATGCTCTCTGCGCTTTTAACGGACCTCTGAGACTATCACAGTGCAGGTGCATTTATACGGAGACTTGATTACACACAGGTGGACTGTATTTATCATCATTAGTCATTTAGGTCAACATTGGACCATTCAGAGATCCTCACTGAACTTCTGGAGAGAGTTTGCTGCACTGAAAGTAAAGGGGCTGAATAATTTTGCACGCCCAATTTTTCAGTTTTTGATTTGTTAAAAAAGTCTGAAATATCCAATAAATGTCGTTCCTCTTCATGATTGTGTCCCACTTGTTGTTGATTCTTCACAAAAAAATACAGTTTTATATCTTTATGTTTGAAGCCTGAAATGTGGCAAAAGGTCGCAAAGTTCAAGGGGGCCGAATACTTTCGCAATGCACTGTATAGGCTACTGGTTTTGTTGGAAGGCCTATGTTACGCTCAAATAGCCACATAGTCTATTGGTTGCTGTCTAAAATGGCAAGGGTACAGCCTCAGTGTTCACTTCACTGGAAGTTGTTTCTCATCTCATTTGTACATACTGTACTCGATACCATCTACTGTATCTTGCCTATGCTGCTCTGTACCATCACTCATTCATATATCCTTATGTACATATTCTTTATCCCCTTACACTGTGTACAAGACAGTAGTTTTGGAATTGTTAGTTAGATTACTTGTTATTACTGCATTGTCGGAACTAGAAGCACAAGCATTTCGCTACACTCGCACTAACATCTGCTAACCATGTGTATGTGACAAATAAAATTTGATTTGATTTGATTTATTTGCTCTGAAGACAGAAAATATGCTCATTGCCCCAAAATATTTGAGGTAACATTGGCTGCCAGTATCCAGTATTACAGTTATGGGAAATTACACTCATAGTCTGGGTTTAAACGACAAGTATGGCAGCATGGTCACTGCCATATGCATTTCACCACATATAAAATATGTATGTTGCTCTGGTATAAAACAATACTTTTAAGGCATTCTAATGAGTGAATGTCTAATACAAACTCATTAAACACTCCTTGTTCGTCTTTGTCCCTGTCCTCTATCTCTACCTGGGTGAGTCTCTCCAGAGACCAGGTGTGTCTGGAGGGAGAGTGGTGCTCAGTCTATCTCTACCTGGGTGAGTCTCTCCAGAGACACGGTGTGTCTGGAGGGAGAGTGGTGCTCAGTCTATCTCTACCTGGGTGAGTCTCTCCAGAGACCCGGTGTGTCTGGAGGGAGAGTGGTGCTCAGTCTATCTCAACCTGGGTGAGTCTCTCCAGAGACCCGGTGTGTCTGGAGGGAGAGTGGTGCTCAGTCTATCTCTACCTGGGTGAGTCTCTCCAGAGACCCGGTGTGTCTGGAGGGAGAGTGGTGCTCAGTCTGCCTTGGCACCGTCCCGCTTTCAGCTCAGATAAGGTCACCTCTTCAGGGGACACAGCCCGGGGAGGGAGAGACGTAGAGAGAGACGTAGAGAGAGACGTAGAGAGAGAGAGAGAGAGAGAGAGAGAGAGAGAGAGAGAGAGAGAGAGAGAGAGAGAGAGAGCCCCCTTACCTTTGCCTAAATTAATTTTTGTACCTGATGGGTACAAAGAGTCTGCAACGAGAGACAGGGATCTGTGCTTAATGCCCAAGGCTTTGCTGGAGGGGCTGGAAGGACATAGTAACATGTTATTATGCTGTTTGCCTCAAGTACTCTTGAAAATAGTCTATGAGAATTTTGAAATTGTTTTGGCACAAATAACACACACGCATGCACACACATGAATAAAATAAAACTGAGAGCAGCACGTGTATCACCTTATCAACATTGTTTCTCAAAGGGATGTATCTGATCTTAAATTCAAGGGTTAAAGGTTAGGCAGTAAATGTAAGTAGAACTTGATGGAAGTGGTCCATAGTTTAAATCATCTTGCTGGTCATAATAACCATTCTTCACTGTGACCATCATGCTCAGGTGCTCAGTGGCATGGAAGGTCAGTGCTGCTATCTTCAACCTGCGTCCCAAATTGCACCCTATTCCCTACAAAGTGAATAACTTTTTGACCAGAGTCGTATGGACCTAGGTAAAAATGAGTGCACAATATAGGGAATATGGTGCCATTTGGAAGGCACCCTCTGTCTGTCAGAGAGAGGAAGAGAGCGCTGGCCAGTGAGGGATTGTGGGTATGAAAGCTCTGCCCCGGGCCACTGGAGCAACAGACACTCTGTCCTGACAGCTGGTGTGTGGGACAAGGGTGGGGCACGAGCCATCACTAACACACCCACGGAGGCAGGAACACACACACACAGGAATGCAGGAGCACTTGAATACAGACAGGAACACACATGCAAGAACACACACACTCTTAGGAGAGGAGGGGAGATGATAGAGGAAGTGGAGGAGGGAGGGGTTTGAGTCACACTTCTAAAAGAGGATGTGTGAGACATGTAGAACACAGGAAAGACTTGAGGAGAAAAGGTGTAAAACACGACACAAACAAAACGGATTTTCAAAGTCAGCACATTTTCCTTTCCTTCCTTTCATCCCTTTATCTCTCCCTCCTTCATTCAACATCGGTGTGTGCCCTCCAGCTCCCCCGTTCCATGTGCCCCCCAGGAGTAGATGTGGCTCTGCCATGAGATAAAAGAGTTCAGGCTACTCCTTTAATCTTTCCCTCCTTTTCACAGTTTTCCCCCTCTATTTTAGTCCGCTTTTCTCTTCACCTTGGTTTTCCCTCTCTCTCTCGCTCACTCCGCCTCTGCCTCTCCATACAGTCATTCCCACACAATCTTTCCCTCTCCCTCTCCCTCTCCCTCTCCCTCTCCCTCTTTCTTTGTTTTTCACCTGTCCCTACCTGTGTTGTTCATGTTCCACCCCTCCACACTTACCTTGCTCCCGTCTGTCACCCATGTTCTTTATTGTGTTTCATATCACATTAGGGGAGTCGATAGGAAAGAGACCCTGGGCCATCGCTCAGACTGCTCCCGACATTCATTTTCCTCCGTCTCATACACACATTAATCCGCACTTTGTCTTTCCCCCAGACAGATAAAAAAGAGACACCGCCAGCCAAAGCATATTTATTTATTTTAATAAATTTGCTTCCCTGAGCGGGGGTCAGGTGCCAGAGATAAGACATGGAATTGTAAAATGCTATTCCATCCCTCCTCTCCTCCTCCACCTCTCTCTTCCTCCACCTCTCTCGTCCTCCACCTCTCCTCCTCTCCTCCTCCTCCTCCTCCTCCTCCCCCTCTACCTCCTATGTCGCTACCTTGCTCAGTACGCTCAGTCCCACCTTGCTTCCGTATCTTTATCTGAGTTTTATTGAATTTATATCTCCCTTTCTCTGTTTTTACCCTGTGCACTGCTCTGTAGTGATAGGATGAAATAAAGTAGTCGGCTGAAATAAATTCACCTAGTAGTCGGTCAGGATTGGATTTCACTCTAAGCCTTGGGGATGGAGGAGCAGTTTTCCTGGTGGGACTCTTTGGCTGCATCCCAAATGAACGGCACCCTATTCACTGCCCTAGTCCAGAGGGCTGGGGTTAAAAGTAGTGCACTATATAGGGAATAGGGCATAGTTTCAATCACAACCTCTGTTTCTTTGCTTACTTAGGTTGTGTGAGCTTAATAATTTTAAGGTGGAATCTTTTAACCACGTAGGAACACACATACAATATACCCTCCATTTTTAACCATATGGAGGATGGAAACATACCCAACCCTGAGTCCATAGTATATACACATGCTCAGTGTACCAATAGCACAAACTCATGGCGCATGGAACTCCATCATGAGTTTGTGCTATTACAGTTTTTTCCAACTGCTTACACACAAAATATTTTCATGTCACACGATTTTTGAAACCTCTCACTCAAAGTGCAAAACTACACACCAAATATCCAAAACCATAAGCTATTTCTCAGCCTTTGACTCAGTTGTCAATTGCATAAAAAACAATTGCAAAATTTGTTGATCATGTGATCAACCACGGTTTGACCATGAGAGAGGCTGGACTGAGAGTCCAGCCCAATTTGAGTCGATTTACAGTGGCGTCCATAATTCTAACCTTCAGAAATTAGAACAGGTATGCAACTATCTAATGACTATTTTAGCATTACAGTAATGTAGTGTAAAATACATATGACTTCATAGTATTGCAAAAACATTTGTAACTCTAAGCCATCCATTTACTGCACTGCATTGAATGAATAAGGTTGGTTATCATGCTGTACTACATTTTTTGTACATTGTTTACAGTCCCCCCCCCCCCCCAGTCACCCCCCCCCCCCCCCCCCACCACCACCACCACCAATTCCTGTACTGCCCCCTTGGGACGCCACACACACAATTGTGTTCTTTACTGTATTCTAAAGAATATACATTTGGTTTACATCTGTTTATGGTTTTGTTGTATGCTACTGTATACAACAGTAATGTTTGGCCTAATAAATATTTTCTGTTTCTACATTGCATTGGTGTTTACAGTGTACTTGTTACCCCTCTCAGCAGATTACTTTCACTGTAGAACATTGCATTGGTGTTTACAGTGTACTTGTTACCCCTCTCAGCAGATTACTTTCACTGTAGAACATTGCATTGGTGTTTACAGTGTACTTGTTACCCCTCAGCAGATTACATTCACTTTAGAACATTGCATTGGTGTTTACAGTGTACTTGTTACCCCTCTCAGCAGATTACTTTCACTGTAGAACATTGCATTGGTGTTTACAGTGTACTTGTTACCCCTCAGCAGATTACTTTCACTTTAGAACATTGCATTGGTGTTTACAGTGTACTTGTTACCCCTCTCAGCAGATTACTTTCACTGTAGAACATTGTATTGAAATGTAGATATAAGCCTATGAAAGACCAAAGAGCTTTAGATTTAGAACAACAGTGTTTACATGGTATATCCAAAAATGTACTATTATGAAAGCAGTGTTTGCCATTTGATGCAAATGCTTCATTCTGACATGTGTTTATGGCATTTTGAATGCAGTGTTACATTTTGAAGGAGATGTGAGGCATTTTGCATTTTGTGTGTGCAGTTTTGGGAATTGTGTGTAGAGTTTTGAAAAAAAGGAGACAGTTTTGAAAACGTGTGTAAGCAGTTGGAAAAAACTGCAATACATAAAAACATTGTGCTCATTTGTACATATAGTACATCATTAATGAGAGACTGGGTTGTGTGCATATGGATCCCCACCAGTGAGTTAAAAACCCCTGTATGTTTGGGATGTTTCCTGTCAATGTGATCTGTTGAGAAAAAGTTGTGGCCCTAGGTATTGCCTGATATGGTTAATGTGAAAATAACAGGGATGGTTAGATGGATCTCGTAGTCACAATAAGCAGACATTCCTATTGTTCTACGCAACGGATTCAGCAGGACATCATTACAAAAATCAGCTGTGGAACAAACCGTGTGTGTGTGCGTGTGTGTGTGTCTGTGTGTGAGAGCTAGTGTGTGTTTGTGTGTTGTTGTGTGTGAGAGCTAGTGTGTGTGTGTGTGTGTCTGCGTGCGTGCGTGCGTGCGTGCGTGTGTGTGTGTGTGCTTGTGTTTGTGTGTGTGTGCTTGTGTGTGCTTGTGTGTCTGTGTGTGAGAGCTAGTGTGTGTTTGTGTGTTGTTGTGTGTGAGAGCTAGTGTGTGTGTGTGTGCGTGCGTGCGTGCGTGCGTGTGTGCGCGTGTGTGTGTGTGTGTGTGTGTGTGTGTGTGTGCGTGTGTGTGTGTGTGTGCGTGCGTGAGTGTCACGTTCGTTGTAAGAATCATCGGAACAAGGTGCAGCGTGATATGGTTTCCACATGTTTATTAACTGAAACGCACAAAAACAATAAAGAATGAATGAAACGTGAAGACAATGGAGTGCTACACATAAACCAGATCCCACAAAACACAGTGGAGAAATGGCTGCCTCAATATGATCATCAATATGAGACAACGAAAAACGGCTGCCTCTGATTGGGAACCATACCAGGCCAACATAGAAATTAACAACATAGATTACCCACCCTGGTCACACCCTGACCTAACCAAAATAGAGAATAAAAAGGCTCTCTATGGTCAGGGCGTGACAGTGAGAGCGAGTGTGTGTTTGCGCACGCGCGGGGGCGTGTGTGTGTGTGTGTGTGTTTGTGTGTGTGTGTGTGTGTTTGCGGGCGTGTGTGTGTGTGTGCGAGGAGGCAGGAAAACAGGAGCACTAACAAGCATAGCCAAGCCTAATCAGGCTTCTGAGCTCTCCTTAGCAGCAACAGAAGGTCACCTGTGATTGATTTGAATGAAAAGAAACACAACGTTATGTTGTTACTGGAGTTGGGGGAATAAACAAAGGCCTGGAGTAGTTTGTGTACAACTGTGGGTGTATATGTTAGCAGTCATTTCTGCATGTGTGTGTGTCTGTGTCACATAATGTGAGTATGTTTGTGTCTGTGAGTATGTTTTATTTGTGTGTGTTGTAGATGAGTGTAGTTTGATATGAATGGTGCTAGTTAAGGAACAATTGAGGCCAAA
Source organism: Oncorhynchus mykiss (assembly GCF_013265735.2). NCBI lineage: Eukaryota > Metazoa > Chordata > Actinopteri > Salmoniformes > Salmonidae > Oncorhynchus > Oncorhynchus mykiss. Next base: position 55,844,653 of record NC_048582.1, on the reverse strand, counting down.
ATTGCTGCCGCTTCTTCAACAACAAAAATTAATCAATTCCTCCCTCCCTCCCAAACCAATCCCTCCCTCCCATCCACCATAACATACTTCACCCCTTTCTGGCCTTCCATACTTACCTGTATTTCAAGCTACTCATCACAACAATTGATATTCCCAAACCATTTCTTCTTCCCTCTATAGTAGCTAGAAATGTGTCATCTCTCTATGAAAGGTCAATCATTTGAATCCATACTCTTGTCTCCCTGGACTCCAGATTGCCTGGCGAATTTCTGACCTTCAATTCACTCTCACTTCATCATTTCCTGTTGTTCGCTAAGTGTTTTGATAGAAGTTTTGTTGTTTTCGCTCTTCTCTCACCGCTCTTTTTCCATCCATGTTGCCTTAACCTACCTCCTGCCCACACGCTCCATTCCGCCTCCTAATTTCTTCTCCGTCTCCACGTACTGCGGCATAATTCAGAAAGTAAGTTCAATATCACACTTTTTCCACATGGAAATCTTATGCAGAAAACCATCTCAGCCTCAATACATGAACATTTTCTCTGCGGGAAAATTGCATTAGCCATTACCCACAGAGCTGTGTTCTGAAAGTCACAGAGTAGAGGTGCAAGATGGGACATAATACATTTTCACATCTCAATATCTTCTCCCACGTCATTTGTGTTTGAAAACAGGTTGTAAATGGGTAATCGATGTGTTATTGACTACTTATTACCAGGCAGAAATAACAATTATGTTACCCCTCATGTCACACATACACACATGCATGCACACACACGCACACAAACACAGCACTTGTGATATACCTCCATGGTCAATAATCTGGATCTCAGGACCTGAGGACCTAATCTGGATCTCAGCAGGCTAATTCCCAACTATAGAGCTGTCCGAAACCTTCTGAACACACACACACACACACACACACACACACACACACACACACACACACACACACACACATACACACACACACACACATAGCTGTCAAAGCCTTCTGAAAACACACACATACATAGGTGTCCAAAGCCTTCTGAACACACACACACACACGCACACACGCACACACACACTAGCTCTCACACACATACACACAAACACACACAAGTACACACACACACACAGACACACACACACACACACACACACACACACACACACACACACACGGTTTGTTCCACAGCTGATTATTGTAATGATGTCCTGCTGCACCCTCTGCGGAGAACAATAAAAATGTCTGCTTATTGTAACACACACATAGCTGTCCAAAGCCTTCTGAACACACACCCACACACACACACACACACACACACACACACACACACACACACACACACACACACACACACACACACACACACACACACACACACACACACACATAGCTGTCCAAAGCCTTCTGGACACACACCCACACACACACACACATAGCTGTCCAAAGCCTTCTGAACACGCACCCACACACACACACACACACACACATAGCTGTCCAAAGCCTTCTGGACACACACCCACACACACACACACACACACGCACACACACATAGCTGTCCAAAGCCTTCTGGACACACACACACACACACACACACACACACACACACACACACACACACACACACACACACACACATAGCTGTCCAAAGCCTTCTGAACACACACCCACACACACACATAGCTGTCCAAAGCCTTCTGAACACACACACACCCACACACACACACACACACACACACACATAGCTGTCCAAAGCCTTCTGAACACACACACACACACACACACACACACACACACACACACACACACACACACACACACACACACACACATAGCTGTCCAAAGCCTTCTGGACACACACCCACACACACACACACATAGCTGTCCAAAGCCTTCTGAACACGCACCCACACACACACACACACACACATAGCTGTCCAAAGCCTTCTGGACACACACCCACACACACACACACACACACACACACACACACACACACATAGCTGTCCAAAGCCTTCTGGACACACACACACACACACACACACACACACACACACACACACACACACACACACACATAGCTGTCCAAAGCCTTCTGAACACACACCCACACACACACACAGCTGTCCAAAGCCTTCTGAACACACACACACACACCCACACACACACACACACACATAGCTGTCCAAAGCCTTCTGAACACACACACACCCACACACACACACACACACACACATAGCTGTCCAAAGCCTGATGAAGATGCACACACACATAGCTGTCCAAAGCCTGATGAAGATGAGCACACACACATATCCACTCCACACAAAATACAAAGTATAGAATAAAAAATACAAAGTATAAGTGTAAATAAAGGTCATTCCACTGTATGAAATGGATGTCCCTCTGCTTATTCATTCACAAAATGGAACTTGCACAATGCACTGTGCTGTTGTGAGGCCTGTTTGGCCTGACTTAACCAGAAATCCTTGCTTAGTTTTTACCCTTCTGTAATGGAAACTTTAATCATGTACTAATACACTAAATGTTATCCACCATCAATGAGGTGTGTGTGTGTGTGTGTGTGTGTGTGTGTGTGTGTGTGTGTGTGTGTGTGTGTGTGTGTGTGTTTATGTATGCATAAGGAAGCATGCACTATGTATAGATTTAGTAAGGCATATTCCACATGCTACACTAAGCTTCTCTCTCTCAGTAGGTATCCCTCAGGAGCATAAATGTCTTGTCTCCTTTCTCTCCATCTATTCACCCTCCACAGCACTAAGAGAAATACAGAGAGAGGGAGAGACTGAGAGAGAGAGAGCGAGCGAGCGAGAGAGAGAGAGAGCGAGCGAGGAGAGGAGAGAGAGAGAAAGAAAGAGAGAGCTAGATAGAGAGAAGGAGAGAGAAAGGAAGACAGAGAGAGAGAGAGAGAGAGAGAGGTACAGAAAAATAAAGTGACAGAGATGCATAGAGAGAGAGAGGAAGCACTCATTACAGCTAATGCTCCAGAGTGACTTATCACTAAGCAACAGCCCAGGTGCAAACAAGTGTTATAAATGGCAGCAAAGTGCCCGAGTGTTAATAAACGCACCCCAGCAGACCCTGGAACCCTTTTCTTTGCAGGGACATGCGACACACCTGGAAAAGCAATTACAGACAAGGCACAAGAATACGTGGGATACAGAAAGGTAAACAACACTATGGCTGGGGAGAACTGTCCCTACTATCAGACCTTGTTAGGGGACAAACTAACAATGAAGAAAACTAAACAACAAAGGATGCATAAAAATCATCCCCGAGTTGGCCAGGCAAAATGTGCATTATACCGTCCAGAAATGACAAGGTGTTATCCTAGAAATTACATGGCACCCCTGGTAGAGTCCTGATCAATATAGGGCTATACAGGTGTAGGATCTTCATTCGAGCCAGTTCGGTACAGCAGGAAAATAGTCCTGCAGCAACAGGAAATACTAATTAGTATGTGGATTATAAATAATGGACATTTTTGTAGGTTTAAACACATTTTTCGTAAGGAAAAATTATTAAGCCTTTTTTTAAATGTAAAGACATGGTATACAATGTGAGTAGTGCATGACATTATGTGTTAAAGATTGAGATTATTCAAAGCATATGGTGTTTCTGTGTGTCTGGCTGTCTGACTGTCTGTGTAGGTATCTGCATGCTTGTCACTGAGTTTATATGTGTACATGTAGTTCCGCTGTGTGTGCAGTGCGTGATTGATAGTTTGTGTCTGTGTGTGTCTGTGTGTGTGTGTGTGTGTGTGTGTGTGTGTCACGCCCTGGCCATAGAGAGGCTTTTTATTCTCTATTTTGGTTAGGCCAGGGTGTGACTAGAGTTGGCGTTCTATGTTCTTTTTTCTATGTTTTTGTAATTCTTTGTTTTTGGCAGGGTATGGTTCTCAATCAGGGACAGCTGTCTGTCGTTGTCTCTGATTGAGAACCATACTAACGTAGCTCTTGCCCACATGGGTTTTGTGGGTAGTTATATTCTGTTTAGTGTGTTTTGCACCTGACGGAGCTGTTTCGGTTGTTTCTGTTGTTCCTTGTTGTATAGTGTTCAGTTTATTAAAATAATGACGAACACTTACCACGCTTGTTGTATAGTGTTCAGTTTATTAAAATAATGACGAACACTTACCACGCTGCATCTTGATCCTCACCTTCGTCTACCAACGGTCGTTACAGTGTGTGTGTGTGCAAAGTATTTGTTATTTCAACTTTTTTCCTGTAATATGTACTTTGAATAATAAAAGAAAGTCAAGTCAACTTTAAGATTTGTTAGTATTACCAACTAATGATAGTTGAATTGATTTAGTTTTTAGTAGAGATAACTAGCCTCCATTTTTAAATGACTTCAAATGTTCAATTAATCTAGACTATCAAATTAACTACGGACTACAGATATAGTACATTGACTAAACAACCATAACAGTGATGCAATAGAGATGTTATTAGAGCGAAGCATAATCTTAACTATCTTTTGCTCATGTGTGAGTTTTTATCCAGTTTAGAAAACTGTCAGTGCAGTCAGCAATGTCAGCCAACCAACATAGCACTTTAACTACAATGTCATTCTCAGTAATGTCAGCCAAACAACAGAACATGTCATTCTCAGTAATGCCATTATCAGTAATTTGAGCCAGTTTACAGTGCACTTTAAATACAATGTCATTCTAAGTAATGTCAGCCAACCAACAGAGCACTTTAATTACAATGTCATTCTAAGTAATGTCAGCCAACCAACAGAGCACTTTAAATACAATGTCATTCTAAGTAATGTCAGCCAACCAACAGAGCACTTTAATTACAATGTCATTCTAAGTAATGTCAGCCAACCAACAGAGCACTCTAATTACAATGTCATTCTAAGTAATGTCAGCCAACCAACAGAGCACTTTAATTACAATGTCATTCTAAGTAATGTCAGCCAACCAACAGAGCACTCTAATTACAATGTCATTCTAAGTAATGTCAGCCAACCAACAGAGCACTCTAATTACAATGTCATTCTAAGTAATGTCAGCCAACCAACAGAGCACTTTAATTACAATGTCATTCTAAGTAATGTCAGCCAACCAACAGAGCACTTTAATTACAATGTCATTCTAAGTAATGTCAGCCAACCAACAGAGCACTTTAATTACAATGTCATTCTAAGTAATGTCAGCCAACCAACAGAGCACTTTAAATACAATGTCATTCTAAGTAATGTCAGCCAACCAACAGAGCACTCTAATTACAATGTCATTCTAAGTAATGTCAGCCAACCAACAGAGCACTCTAATTACAATGTCATTCTAAGTAATGTCAGCCAACCAACAGAGCACTTTAATTACAATGTCATTCTAAGTAATGTCAGCCAACCAACAGAGCACTCTAATTACAATGTCATTCTAAGTAATGTCAGCCAACCAACAGAGCACTTTAATTACAATGTCATTCTAAGTAATGTCAGCCAACCAACAGAGCACTCTAATTACAATGTCATTCTAAGTAATGTCAGCCAACCAACAGAGCACTTTAATTACAATGTCATTCTAAGTAATGTCAGCCAACCAACAGAGCACTCTAATTACAATGTCATTCTAAGTAATGTCAGCCAACCAACAGAGCACTTTAATTACAATGTCATTCTCAGTAATGTCAGCCAACCAACAGAGCACTTTAATTACAATGTCATTCTCAGTAATGTCAGCCAACCAACAGAGCACTCTAATTACAATGTCATTCTAAGTAATGTCAGCCAACCAACAGAGCACTTTAATTACAATGTCATTCTCAGTAATGTCAGCCAACCAACAGAGCACTTTAATTACAATGTCATTCTCAGTAATGTCAGCCAACCAACAGAGCACTCTAATTACAATGTCATTCTAAGTAATGTCAGCCAACCAACAGAGCACTTTAATTACAATGTCATTCTCAGTAATGTCAGCCAACCAACAGAGCACTTTAATTACAATGTCATTCTAAGTAATGTCAGCCAACCAACAGAGCACTTTAATTACAATGTCATTCTCAGTAATGTCAGCCAACCAACAGAGCACTTTAATTACAATGTCATTCTCAGTAATGTCAGCCAACCAACAGAGCACTTTAATTACAATGTCATTCTCAGTAATGTCAGCCAACCAACAGAGCACTTTAATTACAATGTCATTCTAAGTAATGTCAGCCAACCAACAGAGCACTTTAATTACAATGTCATTCTCAGTAATGTCAGCAAACCAACAGAGCACTTTTAATACAATGTCATTCTAAGTAATGTCAGCCAACCAACAGAACATGTCATTCTCTGAAATGTCATTCTCAGTAATGTCAGCCAACCAACAGAGAACTTTAACGACAATGACATTCTCAGTAATGTCAGCCAACCAACAGAGAACTTTAACGACAATGACATTCTCAGTAATGTCAGCCAACCAACAGAGCACTTTAACTACATTGACATTATCAGTAATGTCAGCCAACCAACGGAGAACTTTAACGACAATGACATTCTCAGTAATGTCAGCCAACCAACAGAGCACTTTAACTACATTGACATTATCTGTAATGTCAGCCAACAAACAGAGCACTTTAACTACAACGACATTCTCAGTTATGTCAGCCAACCAGCAGAACATGTCATTCTCTGAAATGTCATTCTCAGTAATGTCAGCCAACCAACATAGCAATTTAATTACATTGACATTCTCAGTCATTTCAGCCAACCAACTGAGCACTTAAACTCAAATCTTTAACTACAATGACATTCTCAGTAATGTCAGCCAAAAAATAGAACATGTCATTCTCAGTAATGTCATTATCAGTAATGTGAGCCAGCTTACAGTGCAGTTTAAATGCAATGTCATTCTCAGGAATGTCAGCCAACCAACAGAGCAATTTATTTACAATGTCATTCTTGGTAATGTCAGCCAACCATTAGAGCACTTTAACTACATTGACATTCTCTGTAATGTCAGCCAACCAACAGAGCAATTGAACTACAATGACATTCTCAGTAATGTCTGCCAACCAACCAAGCACTTCAACTCAAATCTTTAACAACAATGTCATTCTCAGTAATGTCAGCCAACCAACAGAGCACTTTAACTACAATGACATTCTTAGTAATGTCAGCTATCCAACAGAACACGTAATCTACAATTACAATCTCAGTAATGTCAGCCAACCAACAAAGCACACAAACTACAATGACATTCCCAGTAATGTCAGCAAACCAACAGAGCACTTCATCTACAATGACATTCGTAGTAATGTCAGCCATCCCACAGAGCACTTTAACTACAATTACATTCTGAGTATTGTCAGCCAGCCAAAAGAACATGTTATTCTAAGTGATGACATTCTCAGTAATGTCAGCCAACCAACAGAGGACTTAAACGACAATGACATTCTCAGTATTGTCAGCCAACCAACAGAGCACTTAAACTCAAATCTTTAACTACAATGACATTCTCAGTAATGTCAGCCAACCAACATAGCACTTTAACTACAATTACATTCTCAGTATTGTCAGCCAGCCAAGAGAACATGTTATTCTCAGTGATGACATTCTCAGTATTGTCAGGAAACCAACAGAGCACTTAAACTCAAATCTTTAACTACAATGACATTCTCAGTAATGTCAGCCAACCAACAGAACACTTGAACTACAATGACATTCTCAGGAATGTCAGCCAACCAACAAAGCACTTGAACTACAATGACATTCTCATGAATGATTACAGAATTGTTGTTGTTTCTTTAGATATGGTTGTTTATGTACTTTTGTTGAATGCACTAACTGAAGTCACTCAGGATAAAAGCTTCTGTTAACCCTTGAGTGGTGTTGATGTTTTTGTTATTCACCCAATGTTCACTGGTCTGATGGATCCACAACATTATATATTTTTTAAACAATACAGCCATAACAATTTTCTTAAAAATACTTAGATGTGGACTTATATTTATTACAAGCCATACAGACAGCATACATGGTTAATATTTGCCATCTACCTCTGCTAGATCACACTTTTCAGTAAAAGCGCTATTTTTTTTGATGAAATGTGATTTTTGTAAACAAAAATCTTTATAATCAAGAAACGGGTAGAATAAATCATGTTTATCTTGAACAAATATAAATAATACATGGTTTGTTTTCATCACTTTTGATGTTTATTGCTTTGAACTGAACAAATTGGAAGGACACATTTTACATACAGTATTTTATGGAAATGATAAATGAGCCCCATTGAACACAAATTAAAGCCGGTCTACACACAACAAGAGGGACAGAGTTTTACTGTGTGTGTTGCATACGTATTTCTTGCACTTGATGCATGTGTACTATGTCTTCCTGTCCTTCTTGGGTCCAAACACATTGCATTGCTTCTTCTTGTTGCTACCAGTTGCACTCTAGAATGATTAAAACTCAAAGTTCAAGAATTTTATAAACATCTCACTCACTCACATAGAGTTGAAGTCGGAAGGCTACATACACCTTAGCCAAATGCAATTAAACTCAGTTTCACAATTCCTGACATTTAATCCCAGTAAAAATTCCCTGTCGGAGGTAATTTAGGATCACCACATTATTTTAAGAATGTGAAATGTCAGAATAATAGTAGAGAGAATTATTTATTTCAGCTTTTTTTTTCTTTCATCACATTCCCAGTGTGTCAGAAGTGTACTTACACTCAATTGGTATTTGGTAGCATTGTCTTTAAATTGTTTAACTTGGGTCAAAGGTTTTGGGTAGCATTCCACAAGGTTCCCACAATAAGTTGGATGAATTTTGGCCCATTCCTCCTGACAGAGCTGGTGTAACTGAGTCAGGTTTGTAGGCCTCCTTGCTCGCACACGCTTTTATAGTTCTGCCCATAAATGTTCTATAGGATTGAGGTCAGAGCTTTGTGATGGCCACTCCAATACTGTGACTTTGTTGTCCTTAAGCAATTTTGCCACAACTTTGGAAGTATGCTTGGGGTCATTGTCCATTTGGAAAATCCATTTGCAACCAAGCTTTAACTTCCTGACTGACGTCTTGAAATGTTGCTTCAATATATCCACATCATTTTCCTTTGTCATGAAGCCATCTATTTTGTGAAGTGCACCAGTCCCTCCTGCAGCAAAGCACCCCCACCACATGATGCTGCCACCCTTGAGCTTCACAGTTGGAATAGTGTTCTTCGGCTTGCAAGCTTCCCCTTTTTTCCTCCAAACATAACGATGTTCATTATTGCCAAACAGTTCTATTTTTGTTTCATCAGACCAGTGGTCATTTCTCCAAAAAGTATGATCTTTGTACTTTGCAGTTGCAAACCGTAGTCTGGCATGTTTATGACAGTTCTGGAGCAGTGGCTTCTTCCTTGCTGAGCGGCCTTTCAGGTTATGTTGATATAGGAATACATACTTTTCTGGAATTGTCCAAGCTGTTTAAAGGTACAGTCAACTTAGTTGAAGTAAACATCTGACCCATTGGAATTGTGATACAATGAATTGTGAAATATTCTGTCAGCAAACAATTGTTTGAAAAATTACTTGTGTCATGCATAAAGTAGATGTCCTATCTGACTTGCCAAAACTGTAGTTTGTTAACAAGAAATGTATGGAGTGGTTGAAAAACTAGTTTTAATGACTCCAACCTAATTGTATTCTGACTTCAACTGTAAATTAGACTGACGCCCCGGTGTGTCAATCGACTCTAGGGGGTTAAGCATGTTAAGCATGACTCTGGGTTGTGTGCATGTTCTGTTACCAGTTACTGCAGGGATGTCTACCAATGGTCTAAGTGTATATAAACTTCCGACTTCAACTGTATATAATATAAATGTGTAAGGGGGTGCACAGTGTGCACTCAATTAAAAGGTGTTCTTTTACATAACAAGGAAAGCCAAGGCCATTGAGTCTCAGGTTGAAAAAATGCATAATTGTATCTATTTTCTTTTAGTAAACATTGAAAACGAGTCCCACAAACCCTAACACAACACAATGGTTAAATGACCAAAATGTACTTTTGTGTTACTTCAGTAGTTTTGACTTCACGGTTATGAAATTCTGAGTTGAAGTTGAGAAGACACGTAATTCTTACCTGATTCAACTTGATTTCATAAGTTAAGACAATTTGATAAGTTGCTGTTATCTAATCTTAAAAACAAATGTCAACACAGCTTGATTCAAAACGTTTTGACATTGGAACACATTTAGTTGACTTGGCTATATAAAACGAGTCATTTTGACTTGGCTATATAAAACGAGTCATTTTGACTTGGCTATATAAAACGAGTCATTTTGACTTGGCTATATAAAACGAGTCATTTTGACTTAATATGTGTATATGTGTGTTCAGTGTCATGGCGCACGGCCGACCTCCTTGGTCTGGTACAGATGGCGGCACGCCTGATCAGCAGTGGGTGATTACTGGCCTTAATTGGCTTAACAAGCCTGACAACAGGAGGCCCTCTGTCCGTGCATCAATCAGAGGTGAGGAGTTCAGGAGAGCACTGTCAGGCCTTAAAAGACAGGAAACTCAGCACTTAGCAGGACAGAGGGGTGGGGCAGAGAGAGAGAGAGGAGGGGTGAGAGGGAGTGATAGGGGGAGAGAGAGAAAGAAAGAGAAGAGAAACGATTGGAGAGGGAGAGAAAGAATGGGAGAAAATGAAAAATTGTGTAGTGGAGAAAACGGTGAGCAAGGATCTATCTGCTGAGGACAGTGTAGGTGTTCTTCTTAACACACACACACACAGATGCACACCCACACACACACTTTGTACAATCACAATGCAAACACACTCTTTTTTGCAAACAAAACATACCGACAAAATCACCCTCTCTCTAATGCTCAAGAGGAGGACGAGTTGAGAGAATAACAAATCTACAACCCCGCATTAATACCCTCCCTGTTCATTTATCAAGCCCTCCCCTCCAATCCTTTGTCACCATAGCACTAAGTATCTGTGAATTTATCGAGCCAATGCCCCCTATGTACGCTCAGCTGATGAGGGGTAATGATGCCAGATACTGTTCTACAGACAAAGGCTAAATACATCTTCATTCAGGTTAAAGGTACAGAAAGCGTGATATCTTCTCTGACACACACACACACACACACACACTGTAAAGTACAGTGTGTATGAGTCAGTATCCTTGTGTCACGGATCCCTCTGGAACTTTCATTGCGCACACCTGGCCCCTATTCCCACTGATTGTATTTGTACATATGTGCCCTTTGTTCACCACTACTGCAACGATCTCTCTGGAACTTTCACACTTGGCCCCTATTCCCACTGTGGGTATTTGTAAATATGTGACCTTTTTATTCACCACGGTGCTTTCAAGTATTGTTCCAATGTCAATTGATGTGTGTGAGTACCTGTGCTATGTTGTTTTGGCTTTTTAATCATTGTGCAAGTGTGTATTTATTTGGGGTACTCCTCGCTCTTTTGTTTGGGTTCTACCCTGTATTTTGTACACGTGTTTGTTTGGTGCCTGTACACGGCACGCTGTAATCTGGGTGAGAAAAAAAAAATATATATTACACATACCTGCACCTGTCTCCCGACCCTTTCTGCCAACGTGACACCATGGCTAAAGCAGATGGACATAAATCTTCAAGGTGATTTATTAGCAATGAGAGAGCTATAGTACACAACAATACACTCTTAGAAAAAAATGTCTCATAAGGGTTGAAGAATACTTTTTGTTATGTTAGAGTACAAAGACATAGGGGGTTAGTGATGGCATTGAGATGCAAAGCCATCTGCCCTACCCATGCCTGCGACATTCAGGCTCTACCCTACCCTGGCCCGATTGCTTCTGACAAATTTAAGGCCCGGCCCGAAACCAGAAATGACTTCCTCCGTTAGTAAGTCCATTAGCTGCTCCTCTCTGTCTGTCACTCGCTCCATTCGCTATGCTCTTGGCGGCTCTGAGTCTGTGTGAGTATCCCATAGCAACGGCTCTACTTGGGTTGCTCTGCTCAATGAAGAGACAATGGACAGCAGTTAGCTGTTAGCTAGTTTTCATCACTCTAAACTAAGACAGAACATAGAGATGGGCGGTATGGGTGGTGGGCTGTATGGGTGGTGGGCAGTGGGCGGTATGGGTGGTGAGCGGTGGGCGGTGGGCGGTATGGGCGGTGTGCTGTATAGGCAGTGGGCGCTATGGGCAGTGGGTGGAGGGCAGTGGGCTGTATGGGTAGTGGGCGCTATGGGCGGTATGTTTGGTATGGGCGGTATGGGTGGTGGGCGTTATGGGTGGTGGGGGGTATGGGTGATGGGCTGTATGCGTGGTGGGCAGTATGGGTGGTGGGCAGTATGGGTGGTAGGTGGTATGGGAGGTATAGGCGGTTGGTGGTATGGTTGGTATGGGCGGTATGGGCAGTGGGTGGTGGGCGGTACGGGTGGTGGGTGGTATAGGTGGTGGGCAGTGGGCGGTATGGGCAGTGGGCAGTATGGATGGTTTGTGCGGTATGGGCGATGGGAGGTGGGCGGTATGGGCGGTATGGGTGGTGGGCTGTATGGGTGGTGGGCAGTGGGCGGTATGGGTGGTGAGCGGTATGGGCAGTATGCAGTATGGATGGTATGTGCGGTATGGGAGATGGGAGGTGGGCGGTATGGGCGGTATGGGCGGTATAGGCGGTATGGGCGGTGTGCAGTATGGACGTTATGGGTGGTATGGGCGGTGGCGGTATGGGCAGTGGGCGGTATGAGCGGTATGGTTGGCATGGGTGGTATGGGCAGTGGGTGGTGGGCAGTATGGGTGGTGGGCGGTATGGGTGGTGGGCTGTATGGGTGGTAGGTGGTATGGGAGGTATAGGCGGTTGGTGGTATGGTTGGTATGGGCGATGGGAGGTGGGCGGTATGGGTGGTGGCTGTATGGGTGGTGGGCAGTGGGCGGTATGGGTGGTGAGCGGTGGGCGGTGGGCGGTATGGGCGGTGGGCTGTATGGGCAGTGGGCGCTATGGGCGGTGGGTGGTATGGGTGGTAGCGGGAAGGGCAGTGGCTCGGTGGGCTGTATGGGCTGTGGGCGTTATTGTCGCTGGGCAGTGGGCGGTATGGGAGGTATGTGCGGTGGGCTGTATGGGCGCTCGGCTTTGGGCGGTATAGGCGCTAAGGGCTGTATGGGCAGTGGATGGTATGTGCGGTACGGGCGATGGGAGGTGGGCGGTATGGGCGGTATGGGCGGTATGGGCGGTATGGGCGGTATGGGCGGTATAGGCGGTATGGGCGGTGTGCAGTATGGACGTTATGGGTGGTATGGGCAGTGGCGGTATGGGCAGTGGGCGGTATGAGCAGATGGTTGGCATGGGTGGTATGGGAAGTGGGTCGTGGGCAGTATGGGTGGTGGGCGGTATGGTTGGTATGGGCGGTATGGGTGGGGGGCGTTATGGGTGGTGGACATTAAGGGTGGTGGGCTGTATGTGCGGTGGGAAGTATGGGTGGTGGGCAGTATGGGTGGTAGGTGGTATGGGAAGTATAGGCGATTGGCGATATGGTTGGTATGGGCGGTATGGGCAGTGGGTGGTGGGCGGTGGGCGGTATGGGTGGTGGGTGGTATAGGCGGTGGGCAGTGGCCGGTATGGGCAGTGGGCAGTATGGGTGGTGGGCAGTATGGGTGGTGGGTGGTATGGTTGGTATGGGAGGTATGGGCAGTGGGTAATGGGCGGTATGGGTGGTGGGTGGTGTAGGCGGTGGGCGGTGGGCGGTATGGGCAGTGGGCAGTATGGGTGGTGGGCAGTATGGGTGGTGGGCGGTATGGGTGGTGGGTGGTATAGGCGGTGGGCGGAATGGGCGGTGGGCAGTATTGGTGGTGGGCGGTATGGGTGGTGGGCAGTATAGGCGGTGGGCGGTATGGGCGGTATTGGCGGTGGCCGTTGGATGGTATGGGCAGAGAGAAAAATAGTGATAGAGAAAGAGAGACTGAAATGAGAGATGGTCTAAAACTGAAATGGTGGTGGTATGGGCAGTGGGCTGTGTGTGCGGTGGGCGGTGGGTGGATTGGGCAGTGGGCGGTGTGGGTTGTGGACGGTATGGACGGTTTTTGCGGTGGGCTGTGTGGGCGGTGGGTGGTATGGGCAGTGTGCAGTATGGACGGTATGGGCGGTGGGCGGTGTGGGCAGTTGGCGGTATGGGCGGTGGGCGGTATGAGCGGTATGGATGGTATGAGCGGTGTGGGTAGTGGGTGGTGGGCGGTATGGGTGGTGGGCGGTATAGGCGGTGGGTGGTGGGCTGTGTGGGCGGTATGGGCAGTGGGTGGTGGGCGGTATTTGTGGTGGGCGGTATAGGCGTTGGGCGGTATGGGCAGTATGGTTGATATGGGCGGTATGGCGGTATGGGTGGTGGGCGGTATAGGCGGTGGGCAGTGGGCGGTGGGCGGTATGGGCTGTATGGTTGGTATGGGCGGTATGGGTGGTGGGCGGTATAGGCGGTGGGCGGTGGGCGGTGGGCGGTATGGGCGGTATGGTTGGTATGGGCGGTCTTGTCAGTGGGTGGTGGGCGGTATGGGTGGCGGGCGGTATAGGCGGTGGGCGGTATGGGCTGTGGGCGGTATGGGTGGTGGGTGGTATGGGCAGTGTGGTTGGTATGGGTGGTATGGGCAGTGGGTGGTGGACGGTATGGGTGGTGGGCGGTATAGGCGGTGGGCGGTATGGGCGGTATGGGCAGTAAGTGGTGGGCGGTGTCGGTGGTGGGCGGTATAGGCGGTGGGCGGTGGGCGGTATGGGCGGTATGGGCAGTGGGTGGTGAGCGGTAGGGGTGATATGGGCGGTATGGGCAGTGGACGGTATAGGCGGTGGACGGTATGGGCGGTATGGGTGGTTGGTGGTATGGGTGGTGGGCGGTATAGGCGGTGGGCGGTATGGGCGGTATGGGCGGTATGGGCGGTATGGGCGGTATGGGCGGTGGCCGTTGGATGGTATGGGCAGAGAGAAAAAAAGTGATAGAGAAAGAGAGACTGAAATGAGAGATGGTCTAAAACTGAACATCAGTGGGCGATTGAGCCTGACACACAAGACCAGCTTAGATATTAGCTTGAAATGGCCCTCCTATATTTAAACAGATCAACAGGACATTGAGGACAAATAAAGCCCATATTCCCCAATTATAATTGCATGATGAAAATCATCATGAATTGTTCATTTATGTAGCTATTTTCATATTCTCTGGGCGTTTTGTAATTCATACACT